>NC_057797.1:665780870-665990950 GCF_018294505.1 Triticum aestivum | reverse complement strand
AACCCAATCCGAATTGGACAAGGGTTGGGGGCGCGACCCCCCTTTCCTTCTTCCTCTCCACCTCTTTCCCCTTTCCCCCTCCGTTGGAAGGAAGGAGGGGGGTCAAATCCTACTTGGGCTAGGAGTCCAAGTAGGACTCCCCCCTTGGCGCGCCCCTCCTAGGCCACCGTCCTCCTCCTCCCCCCTGTATATACGGGGACGGGGGGCACCCCAAAGGGACACCAAAATTTGTCTTAGCCGTGTGCGGTGCCCCCCTTCACAGTTTACTCCTTCGGTCATAGCGTCATAGTGCTTAGGCAAAGCCCTGCGTGGATCACATCACCATCACCGTCGCCACGCCGTCGTGCTGACGGAACTCTCCCTTGACCCTCTACTAGATCAAGAGCTCGAGGGACGTCATCGAGCTGAACGTGTGTTGAACACAGAGGTGCCGTACGTTCGGTACTTGGATCGGTTGGACCGTGAAGACGTTCGACTACATCAACCGCGTTAACATAACACTTTCGCTTTCGGTCTACGAGGGTACGTGGACACACTCTCCCCTCTCGTTTCTATGCATCTCCTAGATATATCTTGTGTGATCGTAGGAATTTTTTTGAATTACTACATTTCCCAATAGTAAATACCTATTACGCAAGAACTGTATCCAAACCCCTTTCGTCTCCACCGACAACCTATAAAGCCACTTGCTAAGCATGCTCTTATTTTTAACTTCGAGATTTTCAATGCCCAAGCCCCCTTGGTCCTTTGGCCTACAAATAATATCCAATTTAGCCAGTCTATATTTGTTGTTCTCGTCAATCTGCAAGAAAAAACAGAGATCGATAAAAATCCAATCTTTTTCGTACCCCTACGGGTACCTCAAAGAAGGATAGGAGAAGCATCGGCATGCTCGTGAGTACCGAGTTGATGAGGACCAAGCTCCCCCCCCCTCCATAAGATAAGAGCTTGCCCTTCCAGCTGCTCAACTTATTTTCAAATCGATCTTCAATACATTTCCACTCTTTATTAGTGAGTTTACAATGGTGTACTGGGATGCTCAAATAAGTAAAAGGTAAAGAGCCTAGCTCGCAACCGAACAACTATTTGTAGTTATCCTGTTCATCTTTGGCACGCCCAAAACGGAATAATTCACTCTTGTTGAAATTAATTTTCAACCTGGACATTTCTTCAAAAAGGCATAAAACTAACTTCCTGAGGCTTCAGACATAACAGATCAGAGGAGGTTCTACAAGAAACTTGTCAGAAATTGAGAGAAGGCCTCTAGTTTCCCTTGTCCTGCTTTGATCGTAGGATCATCCATAACTTGACAATTTTCAAGTTACTCCACCACACATGCTTCTTAGACAGTTATAGTGCATTATTAAATATCATGGATCTTATAAAACTTCCATGCATAAACAATGTTAATAGTAGAAATTATTTCTATCTGAAAACCCCAATCTAGCTATTGATTCATGATCATTGCCTAATTTCACACCAAAATGCTCAATGATAATGCCAGACAGCTCTGGCAACAACACAGTGAAACATCAGGTGATTAATAAATTCATCCTCGCCACAAAACCCACAATTAAATGGTTTAGTTTGTGCCCTTTCCTAAGGTTATATTTAGTCACCAACTTATCAAGAGAAAACAACCAAAGGAAGATGTTAGATGGACATTTAGACTTGTCACTACAAGAATATAAAATGGGTTGAACTCCTTTAAAACAGATCGCATGACACAATGAGCTAGTGAAGTGGTGACTGGGATGACCTTTGTTCTCTACCCCCTACTACAGATGTATATAGACGGTGTAGAGTCAATCATTTTACCCCCTATGTAGTCTCTATTGCAATATCTAAAAAGACTTATATTTAGAAACGGAGGGAGTAGGTGCCAGATCAAGGAATAAGATTCACTAGAAGTTATTATTGGAACTTAGAAAATGGGTGTGGCTAAGTCTCAGTCGACTTAAACTTAATCAAGTCTTAGTCAAGTGATATACTTCCTCCGTCTCAAAATTTAAGACAAGAATTTAAGACAAATCTAAGACAAGAATTTTGGGACGGAGGAAGTATAGTATATAAGAAGAAAAAAGAAAAACCGAAAAAAAAATTGTACGAATCTTCATGCAAGATCAAAGGCATACAATATCGACTGAGACATAACGAAGTTTTAGTTGACTGAGACTTAGCAAAACTGTTAAAAAAATATGGCAGTAATACATTGTTGAATTTTTAATAAGTTCAAATGATTCCTTTGAAAAGAAAAAACTTATTTGATCCTCGACGACCCTGCGCGTCCATACGAGCTGTACCTCTAGAAGACTCTGGAACGCGTTTCCTACTGCAAAAGAACACGCGTACAGAATAAGCCACTCGCGCCCTAGACAGCCAAACCTTCCCCGAAATCCCAATCCAGACCATCAGAGCTTCCCCCAAATTCCCCACGCCGCGCCGCGCCGCCGATCGAGCGCAGAATCTCGAGCGCCGCCCGCGATGCCGAAGAAGATGGGCGTCAACTCCAAGGCGGAGGCCGCCCGCGAGCGCCGCTCCGCCGAGGAGTCGGACCGCCGCCAGCGCGCCGAGCGCGCCAAGGAGGAGGAGTACTGGCGCGAGGCCGAGGGGTCCAAGTCCCGCGCCGCGCGCCGCCGCGAGGAGGAGGCCGAGAAGCGCGCCGAGGCCGCCGCCCGCAAGGCCGAGAACCGCCGCCTCGCCGAGGCCGAGGCCGCCGCCGTCGCCTCCGCCGTCTCCAAGACGGACGCCCGCAAGGCCAACCGCGTCGGCGCCCCGGCCCCCAAGGTCACCGAGGCCGAGCTCGTGCGCCGCCGCGAGGAGGAGCGCCTGCGCCTCGAGCGCGAGGCCGAGGCCGCCAAGAAGCGCGCCGCGCGCACCGCCGAGGAGGAGGAGTACGAGCGCGTCGTCCTCGTCGCCAACACCAACAGGGATGACTCCGTCATCGAGGCCTCCGGTGTCGACGAGGCCATCGTGCGGCTGTCGCTTGTTGACACAGACGCGGCCTTGCCCGCTGACAGGCATCCTGAGCGCCGCCTCAAGGCGTCATTCAAGGTATATTCTTTAGTATTTGCCCAAAGTTCAGATTTGCTTACTGAACTGCTGCATAAGTTTGAAAATTTGATGATTACATTATAATCACATACAAACACACACAAAAGAAGTTTGTGCTAAGGACTGTAGGATTAACCAAACGGCGGTTTGATTTTATTGTTCCATGCACATTTGGTCTGCTGACAGTGATAGTTATAGTTTAGTTGTGAATTGTGAGAATGCCTAATAGTGACTTCTTCTTGTACTAACTGCGCATATGAGCGCTATGGTACTTGTTTGCAACTGTTCGATGTTCCATGAACATGATTAGAGACATAAGCAAGGATGAAATGAGTTGATATCTGATGGCCTAGAGCTAATTGCTCCCTGAACATAATGAGTGGAGTATCTTGTATGGTAGTTATTGGTTTATTACTTGTATGCTAAAAACCCGTAGGCTGAGGAGCATAAGGGGTAATTCATCCACAGGGCTGATTAGCTAGTTGGGGAGGCAACATATTACCACTTCCACTGCCAGTCTCAAGGACCATATTTGATGTACTAATCATAGTTTAAAAAGGCAGCAAGCGCTTAAGTGCGCCTAGGCTCTAGGCAATAGGAAAACGCCTAGCGCATAACTGCACATAAGCATGCGCTTTGATGAGAAAAACGCAAGGCGGTGGCAAAACGCACAATTAACGCCTAGCGCTTTTTTGAACTATGGTACTAATGCATTTAGTCTTGCGATTTTCTGACTATCTTAGTTCAAAGTTCAAACACAAACTTTTGATTGGTAGATGAATTTTAATCATGTCACTTACAAGAGTGTTCTGCATTATGTGCCATGTTACTTTGCAAATCCTACATTGGATGCGATTTATTGTACTCGTAATGAGTCATTTAGTTTCATGTCATATGCTATGGTTGAAATTTTATGCTCATTGGAGATCTGTTGCTTAAGTACATTTCGAATTATCTTTACGACAGGCATTTGAAGAGGCAGAGCTCCCTAGGCTGAAGGAAGAAAAGCCAGGCCTAACACTGAAACAGTACAAAGACATGATATGGAAGCTATGGAAGAAATCCCCAGACAACCCTCTGAACAAGGTTTGTTCATATAATTCTATATGCTACTTGTTTTCCAAATATATTTCTTATTTGTGCCCCATATGTTCTTGGTTCATTGAGTCTGTTGCCTTTAGCATTATAACATGTTATTTTGAAATTATGTTGCATAAATGTAGTCTAGAAAGAACTGCTGGTAATCAATACATCACCGGCATCTACAAAAGAATAGGAAGAGAATGGGGGCATACCTCGACAATCAGCAATTGCATCAGATTTATTTAATATTTTTAATGAAAATAGTTTCCAACAGAAAGTAACCCCAAAGTGATGATTCTGGATATTTTCCTGTAATTTAACTTGGAAAGCAGAAGTGGTGGTGTATGAATTATGATACTCTAGAGGTTTGTTGTCTTACCTGAGTTGCGACTAATTATCATGTGCAGGCAACTGAGTGAGGATGCAGTCCCAGTTTCTTACCGAATGATATGGATTCTAAGGTGAGTTTCCATGGCTTTAAATTAATAGGCGCCTGTGGCTTTCATAGTTCATGGAACAATAACGTGCCTTAACACGCAGGCATCCAATGGAACAGAACTGCAGCTGCCTCAGCATGTTTGTCCGTGGAGTGAAATGATGTGTGACATAGCTTGAATCAAATACTCAAGCTTCTCAGCTAATAATCAACAAATCGATGCAATGTATATTTTGAGGGTTTGCTTTTGATTAGAGAGATTTTGTCCAAGTTCATGTTGTACTTAGTTATGTTTGGGGCATGTTAGTACTTGAATTTTGAACAGTTGGGCTAATACAGGATGATTATGCCATTTTCTTCGGTCTATGTCTTCCGTAATCGTTGTGAGTTTTTCATCTGGTCATTGCGATTGTAGTGAAAAGTAGTATTGGTGAGGAACTGCTGCTAAAAAATATTGACAATGCAGCTTTTGCCTGAAAACAAACCCTTCCTGAAACATTTCATTGCTGAGGGCTAGGCGTCGGGATAGAAAATGCGTAGGCGTGACAATGGTTTTTGGCGTTGGGGGTGGTTGTGAGGGGAGTGTCCAGATGGATCATGGATCCGGTGGGGAGCAATCTGCTCTGTCGCTCGAAGAAATTGGAATCATGTGATGCATCATGGACCGTTGCAGTTTTGTACAGGCTCTGGCCTAGAAGGGTGTGACGGTTCCTTGCATCTATCTGAACCGAAAGTATGGTGAAAATCTGAGTGGCATTGCCGAATTTGCAAAATGTGTTTGGCTGGGCAATATATTGATTTTCAACTGTCTCCTTGTAGGATTTGATTGTATAGAAATCTTTTCTGGCTGCTGTCTTCAGCGATTCCGAGGAGTTTGCATTTCTATGTTTAAACATGTTTCAGAAGCGATTGTCTTCATACGTACGTTGTAAGTTGCGGTGCTTACGCGGGGCGGATAATGGTTGTACAAGGCAATTTGAGACCTCATTTAAGTTTGGTAAAAATATGTTCCTTGTGTCAAGTAGATTCCCAGCGTAGAACAAATCTTCAATCATTGTATTATTATCAGCTGTTGCCATGGGCACTTTTGATCTTTGTTACATGTCTCCAAGCAACAACCGATACAATAAAGACCCACACACCACACGTATACAAATCCCACACCAATCACCTCACACTATGGCATCAATGGAACGAATCGAAGCTGCGAACATCTTGCTCCAGAGTACCAATCATAGTTCATCTGTAGCCATTCTGCTCATACGTCGGCGGCTTCGGCCCGAGCAGGCTGGTCATCATCCTGAGCACACAACACAAAGGCAGCATTCAAAGGTCAGTACTCATCAATCTATTGTTCTACAGATAATTTCATGCATTGCTGGAAGGAGGAAGAACCGAAGAGTGACTAACCTTTGGACCCGACCCTGTGGCTTTCTGCAGCAGCACCCAAACCCCCCAAACAACAAACGGGTCAGTCAGTTGCTTCCCCGGTCTTTCCTCAGTAAATTTCGTAAGAGTGCGCACACTTGCCTTTCTCTCGGCCTTGCCACGATCTGGTTACGCTCCGCCGCTGCGCCTGTCGTGGTCGCGGGTCTTGGAGGCTGCTCACCTACTCTGGGGACGGTCTTCACCTGAAAGAGAAGATGATATTGGTCACTGATCGTCAGACCACCTTTGGCTATCATCTTGTTTGCATTGTGCATTGGTCATAACTCACCAGATTCCTGAACTGAAGGTTGTAGAACATCTGCATGTAGCGTTGTTTCGCCACTCTCTCTTCCTTGTTCAGAGTCCTCCAGAAGCCATACATTGACCCCATGTTCAGCACCTTGGTTGCGTAAATCTTCCATGTGTAGCTGCCATCATGATATATACCACATGGTTAGTTTTTTTTACCAGGTGACAGAAAGACCATTCGTGAGGTAGGATAAGAGTCGATGCCTACCATTCATAGATGCGCTGAAGCCCGGCAGTGGACACCTTGTTCCAGTAGCCTGGGTCTTCCTTGCACTTCTGGAAGAAGTCTGCAATCTTGGTGCCTGCCTCCCTGCCGTTCATTGGGTTTATGTGGAAACCCGAGACACCATCAACGATGATCTCTGCCGGCCCTCCTTGGTTTGTTGCGAAGGTTGGCAGCCCGCAGTTCATCGCCTCGATGACTGTTAGCCCAAATGCTTCATAGAGAGCAGGCTGAAACAAAAGAAAAGGCTAGTGTTGAGGTTTTATTTCAAGAAAGAAAGAAAGGGTTAGAGTTGAGGTTTCATCCACTGGTTGGTTACCCCAAAGTATACACTTCAGAGGATGGAGGCATATATTGGTCGTGATCAAACTATTAGGTCTGTGGGTTATTGTATACCTGAACAAATGCACCCTTTGTATCTGCAATGTAACGGTACAGCTCGCCATTACGGACACGGTCAGTCTGAGCCTTGATCCAGCGAATCTGTCCTTTCAGTTGGTACTTGTCGATCAAATTGTGCATCTTGTTGATCTCGTCTATCTCTTCCCGGTCCTTGGACTGTGCAGCATTCAGGAGGCCTGCAACGACGACGAGGTTCACGAGGTCCCTGACCTTCTTGTTCTGACCATACCACTCGACTAGTCCAGTGATGTTCTTCACCTTGTCCAGCCTCGCCATCGAGAAGATGATTGGCTTACTTCTGTCTGCCAGATACCCTCTGATTTGACAGCGTCACAACAGTTAGCAACTTCATCTGATCAAATGGAAGTATGTATGTTTCAGTGTTTGTAAGGAACTTACATGTGTTCATCAGTGTCCTCCTTACTGTACAGCAACTCCTCAATCTGTGGGTGTAAAGCTGTCAGCCGCTTCTGCTTCTGTGTGAAGGGGAAGTAGACGGACTGATCGGCGCCAGGTGCAGCAATGTTGAACTTCGGGTCGAAGACATTGATGCCCGTGGCGTAGCGGCAAAGGCCGGGCATTGTGAATGCATAGTGGTGTTCATACTGGCCAGGCTTCTCTTTGCTGCATCACACATATTTATGTTAAGAAGTTCTAGGAGTAAGTACTTCGAGCACTGAAGTTATTACAATAAAATTCAGTATACAGACCTTCCAGCGATTTCTTGGTATGTGCTAGTGATGATAAAGTCAGTAGTGTTCATGGCGATCATATCAGCAGTGAATTGGCAGGAGAAGTGGTACTTCTGGTCCAGCTCTCTCCACTTGGAATCCGAGTCCTCATACTTCGTCTTTTCGAGAGCATGCGCAATCGTTCCCTGTCAGGAAGATCATTTAGGGATGTGAAATCAGCTGTGATCGGTGGCAAAAGATCTTGAGGAATCCTAATAGGATTGGACATTGTCTCACCTGTGTGACTCCTAGTTTGCTTGACATGAGGGACGCCACCAAGTTGCCATCAGTGTAGTTGCCAATGATCAAGTCTGGTTTGCCCTCTAGAATGTCAAGAATTTTGGCAGAGGCATCCTGAAATTGCACCACGTTTAAGTTTTACTGGAGATCTCTTAACACAAGAGACAAGAGTGCTGATATTAATAATTTGTAGGTGGCAAACCTGAGCATATCTCTCTAGGTAAGGGTAAATGTCGAACCGGGAAACCCACTGGCGCAAATCCTTCCCATCTTCAGTCTTGAACGGCACACGTAGTATGTGTGAATATTTTGTATTTTCAACTGGTTCGAGCTCCACATTACACTTTGTGCCTTTGGAATCTGGTATCAGTCTTGTTAGCTGCAGCACAAGAGTAGACATTAGTTTATGAAGTTCTACAGATACAGAGATAGCAGGAATGGCTGTGATCACGGTGTAAATAGCTTTACCACAAGAATCTTTGGTGTTATATGCAAACCCTGCAGCTTGATTCTTTGCAGAAGCTCCTCTTCCATGGACCTGACTTGGTCCAGGATGTAGACAACCTGTTACGGAGAAACCATGCCTTCAGAGTATGATATAAGCTGATCAGAGTATTATTTCCTACGATTTGATGATATCGATACCTGACCGCCGGTGTCTGGCAAGCCTAGAACCTTCTCCTGGCCAAAGTAACCATGGATAGAGAAGACAACAATGTTAAATATGGTTGGAACCCTGCTGAAGAACTTCTCCATGTTGATAGGATCCGGTGCCTGGAGCACTTCAGATAGGAAATTCAGTGTCTCCTTGCACGTCTCAGCATTTTCACCCCACCCTTTCTCCAATCCCCATTCTTGAAATCTGCAGGACCATTGTAAAGAAACCTTAGGCATTTTTGGCACCATAGATTTTTTTTAAGCTACTTAATTTGGCTGTACATTACCTTTGTTCAAATTTCAAATATGGTGTGAATTTTGGCAGCCCGCTAACAAAAACTTCTGCAAGGAGCAGCGCCGTCTGAAGCTTGTTCACCGTGTCGATTGTGTCGTTAACCATCAGCTTCTGCATGTTTGCAAGGATATATGAGTCTAACCAGTCTGTTAATTTCAATAATCTCTGTGGTGTGAATGGCTGATCTTCTTACCTCGCCGCGGTAATTCAGAGTGAGTAAATAGTCGAGCAACGGCTTCATGCTTTCAGGCTTGCCATTCAGCTTTGAAGACATGAACTTGGAGACAAACTGCATCCCGTTCCCTATGGATGAGGGAAGTGTCAGACGTGGCGTTGAGAGGTCAAGAGCGCCGAAATCAACCTCCAGCGAGTTGTCATCCTTGGCCCTGAAATTCACATGAGCAAACAATTTTCTTTTTCAGTTTCACAGCTACATAGAATCAAATTGCATTGCTCTCCCATGTGAAACTTATATCATATATCAGGAAATGTACATACCATTTCTCATCGTATAACGTCTCTTTGAACTTGAGGTACTCGGATGGCGTGATCCCTTCGACCGACAGATCATCGGCATGGACCTTGACGTACTCCCAGATGCCGGGGTTCATTCTGACAGCGAACGCAACGAATGGCGGCAGCACTACCGCTTCCTGCGATCATAATAACAAGGATGCAAAATTTTAATAAGCTCTCTCTGCTTGTATCGAACATCATTTATTTCAGCTATAAGAGTGAATTGGGTAATTCTCAAAGCGAAATAACAAGTAACCTGGGTGGAACAAATGATGTAGCCGAGGAAGCCTTCGACGAGCTTCTCCTTCTCGACCTTGTCGTCGAGCGACCTCTCCAGCTCCTCCATGAGCTGCTGGTTCTTGAGGAGCCTGCGGCCCTTGGACACGTAGCGCTGGAAGCACCGCTTCATCTGGTAGCGGCTCTGCCGCAGCGCGTCGGGCATGGTCTCGGCGACGCTGTCCATCCTCTTGAAGCTGAGCTTGGTGGAGGCCATGGCGGGCGAGGGACTCAGCTCACCACCAGGCTCGCTAAAGCTGGCGGAGAAGGCCCGAGAAGTATGTTGGGAAAGGGAAGTAAGCTGTGTGGTTTGTCTGGGGCGTGGGTGAGCAGCGATTTATAGAGGATGGCACGGAGCAGAACTTGGCTCCATGGAGGAAGTTTTCTGTGGTGTGGACAACTGGACATGGCTGGAGATGCAAGGTAGGCGAGGCTAGGCCGGGAGGAGAAAGCACATCGCCCGGGACAAGTTATTCCAAAGAACTGAAAGAAGCACACACGCGACGTAGGGAAGAAACGCATAGCGGCATAGGATGTCTTGCACAATTCCCTTTTCAGTTTAATCTCTCGC
This sequence comes from Triticum aestivum, assembly GCF_018294505.1. Lineage (NCBI taxonomy): Eukaryota > Viridiplantae > Streptophyta > Magnoliopsida > Poales > Poaceae > Triticum > Triticum aestivum. The sequence goes on along the minus strand of NC_057797.1, from coordinate 665,980,729 downwards.
TTTTATTTAGGACAGAAAGTGAAGTTCCTTTCGTGTGTCGTCACGGCATGAAGATGCAGCAGGCAGGATGGGGCCAAGTATTTGTCGAGGGTCCTACTACAGCCGGCCAGGCTAGCACTCGACTCGATGCCCGTCTACGCAGCCCCGGTACTGCACAGCCGTGCAGGATGCCAAGGCCGTAGCGCCCTTTCAAATCTTGCTCCTACCAGACCAGATACCAGACCAATGAAGCACAGCACTTTTGAGAAGGGAAAAACGTGTCAAACCTCGATCAAAAAAAGAAAAAGAAAGAGAAGCCGAACTACTCCCTCCGTCCCATGATATAAAAGCGTTTTTAAGGAAGGGGTAGGACGGAGTGGAAGACCGAAATACACCAGAAACTGAGTATCAGCCTCGCTCCAGTAAATTCTCAAAATCAAATTTGTTCTGTCGTCCACGTGATGCTGCTCAATGAATATCATCTAGGAGTAGTACTTTCTCTCGAGCGGAATGTGATTGTTTAGCAGCAGAACAACACGAGGTGACAAAACTGATAAACGTTGGGGCCGAAATGGTTCAATCTCTCAACTTTTCTCTAAGTTGTTGCTGGGAAAAGGTAAACGTCCCCAATTTCTCAAAATTGTTGCTGCTTGCTCCTGGCTGGTGTACATTTTCCAATTGACATCAAGTAACGCACTCGAGAAAACGAAAAACGATTCGTCGTCATTCCTAGCACACGTGGCATCGGCATACGTCTTCGGCAGTAATCTTCGCTTATCAGTACGCCTCCTCTACCAATAATACTTGCCCTGGATGGCATCATGTTGCAGCAGCATATTATTGCAGCAAGTCCATCTTAACGTCCGTGACATCGAGTTGCAGTATCTCGGCTCTGCAACGTAGCATGGAACCAATACTGCAATAGCAAGAGCACAAGCATGCGCAAAGAAGCTCATCAGAAATTAATAAAATGCATCACATGTTTCTTTAAGGGCGCCAGAGATACCTGATAAATGGCAAGGAACCTAAACATAGACAAGAAGGATGGTTACCTCGGATTTGTGCGTCCAAGATCACCGTGCACAAACTCCTTAATGTATGTTCCTGCCTGTAAACACATCACAGTCGATCAAACAGGAAATAGAAAACTATGGTACACTTCTAATGAAGATATTTACACAAGCATCCAGCAAATGCTGCATTTTTCCAGCAGTTAGGGCATACAAAATCAGAATGTTTATAGACAGATACTAACTTTGGAGACAAATAACCTACTAACTGGCAAGATAGTACCTGAGTGCATAGATGCAACAAGTAATAGTTTGAGCTGCCTTCAACTTTCTCAATCTCCATCCTGGTTGTCAGATAAATGAAATACAAAGTGATTTTTGAAAGAAGAAAAATAGAACAATGAAACAGATTACATAAAGCTGGAATCAGTCTCAACTCTCACCAATGTATAATCCGTTTCCGCTCCAATGGGCTTCTTCGATGAAGAACCCTTACGGGGGTATTTTGTACAATTTCCTAGAAGGCAGGAAATAAAATAGATGCCATTATGTTTACTTCATAGGGAGTGTTGGCTTAGTGTACCCGAGTAGCAAGATATCAACACAAAATAGTTGAATAAACTCAGGATAAAGTCCCAGTCAATTCATCACATATATACTCATGACAAACAAACTGCCTTAACAAAAGCGCGGATACCCTAGCAAAGAATATCAATCCTGGACAGAAAACAAAAGCAAATATTGACAAAGTTCATCTCATATCTCAACAGGCTTATTCCCCGCTACCTGCCTCAGTACTACTTGCTTAGGTAAAAATAACCCAAAGCTTTACTCCGACACATGGTCACATGCAAAACCCCAACTTATCCAATAAAACAACAAGAGAACAAAATCAAACTAGCTCGGTGGGTTTACTAGTAACCAAATATACTGTACCATATCCTTAATAACTGAAATTTTCTGCAGGTCATCATCCGTCAGAGGACTAGAAGTCCATATGAGGGCAGCATACTGCTTCTGCACACATAAAGTAAGAGTAAACCTTGATGATCAGGTAAGGATTGTGTTGTTTTGCAAGACAAGGCAATGTGTAAGGTAATGTTATGTGATGTGACAAAAAAAATGTAAATGATTAGAATAACTGACACTATCATTTCAGCTAAATGATACTGTCACCAGTTGAATGGAGCACCTGCTTCTCCGCTTCCCCTTCACGCATCATGGCCCATATTTCATTGTCTACCAACTTGAGATTTCTAATTCTGACCTAGAAAATTCAAGTCATAAATATATGATATGCAATCTGTGTTTAACTATGACCTGCAACGTCAATCCAGCATGAATTTGATTCCTTACATGTTTCTTTTCGGAGCTATTAATCTTGTCAGAAATTTGTTGAATTTCAATCGCAGATGGAATTGATCGCACATTCAGGACTTCAATTAGAAATGGACGACCAGATCCAAGCATCCGTACCTGTGTGTGCGAGACATTCAGCATACCATATACCAACAGATACAGTTCCAAACTACAACATTACATCGATATCTTCTCTTCCAGCAGCATGGAACTTGTAGCCATCACCTCTAGAGATGGCACAAACACTCTCTTTAATTATCTCCTACAAAAAAAGGTGCAATGATGTTCAGTTTTGTTGGGTTGGGACCTGACTCTGATGCAGTGTGTTTTACCTCAACTGATGCTTCCCCCATTCTTTCATCATCAATTATCCAACATGACTGACTGACATTTCTTGAAAGCTGACAATGGCAATTAGTAACACGAGGGATTCAGAATCTTTTTTGAACATCAACAAGTTTAACTGAAGAGCAAACGCACAGGTAGTTTGTTTATGTATATTGAGCATAGGGAAACAAATACCAAGGCGCATGCAACTGCTATTATGGCACAAAGGTACAGTGTAGCCTCTTTAAAAGAAAACTATTTGATTTTGAAACGACATTTTGTATTATTCATAACAACTATTTGAATCTTTTCATCACCTTTAATGAGGTTGGAAAGTGAGTTTACAGAACTACATAGTTCTTGATGGAGTAACCTTCAAGAAAGCAGGTGATTATCGATCAAGAAGGCATTTCATAAGTTTGCTACTAGGGAATTAGTCCTTACCGACAGAAAAAATTGGTGTTCTGATATAATTGACATTCTGGTAATGAACCACACTGGTTAAAACCAAGGATTACTTGAACATACCTTCAAGTATCTTCCGCCAATATATATGGCCGGCCTTAGGAAGGATATCACAAGATGGCAAGGTTTGGACACCTGAAGAGGAAATCAATTAAGTTGATCTAAAAAAATCAGTATAATATGGCCAATTTCTGGGGGTAAAACAGTATTGCAATAGTACAGTGGGCACCTTTTCAGGAGGCAACTTAAATAAACTACAGAATTCTTGATCTTGAATACCCTCGAGGGACTTGTGGATGAATGAATCTGTTTCACTTAATGTCTGTTTATCATCATATGTTGAGTTCCTTCTAGTATCATTTCCTTCTCTTGACTCTGTTACAACATCAGACAAATCATTATATGAATGAAAATCTGATAAATCCAGAAGGATGATCAAGTTACCTTGTTAGTAAATGACCACTTAAAGGACTTACCTGCTTTCCTTTTACGATTACTGTCATTTGGCAATAAACGTTTGAGCTTCAGTGAAGCATCATCATGAGTATATGTTAAGCGAATTCGAAATGAATTGTTACCGTGCTTAACACCCTGCATGTATTTGTTTAGTCAAGCAATTGTTGGTTGCACAATGCTCCAAGACAAAAGACAATCACAGAAGATCCTACCAGTTGTTTCTCAAGCGATGGTACTATCAGCAGTCTCAGACCCTCCTTCACTGACATGGTTTGTTGAGAAAATATTTCGTCCTTGAACCAATTTTCACTGCCATATTTTTCTTTCATATATAACCTATTAAGAGGGAAAAGGAGAACACATTATGAGAACAACAGTTTAGAATCATCACATGTATTACAAAAACATTAAGATTAGAATGAAACACACACAAAAATAACCATGCACATTTGAGAGCAGGTAAGACATGATCTTAATTGTAATTATCCAGTATCCACCAAAACCAAATTTAGCTCACTGCCGTGAACAGAGTTGGAAGTTCTTTTAACATTGGTTGTGTCAAATATCACCATATATTCAATTGAGAAGACAACCTTCTAGATTATTGATATGGTTAGTATACACTATATAATGTCATCTCCTTGAATTACCACCGCCATATATTGAATTGAATGTGCAGGTGCTACAGAAAAAAAACTGAAGCAGATATTCTCAAGTAGGGATAGATGGTTACCTGATGGCACGTTCATTCGCTGCTACAACTGCAGGCAGTGAAATTTCTAAAGAAAACCCATCGATTTGATAACCCTCTCTTTGTATTGCTTGAGATACCATTGAAGTAATTATGTCGATACGAGAAATGTCATCAAACGGTACTACACCCTCATCCTGATGGCAGGTGGGTAGCAATATTCCAAAGCAAATAGAGCAGCATGCTCCATCCGTTGATAAACATGAGCAAGACCCGCCTTTTGCGGAGTCATCATGCTCTTCAAGAAATGAATGGAAGAAAGGCACCGTAAGAGATGCACATGAGCAGGCATGGCTAAAGGCTCCAAACATGCGAAAGATGCATCGCACACAAACCTGCAACATGACAGTAACGTTGATGATTTATCTCCAGTTGTGAATTATGTATTAACAGGCAGATCAGCAGAACAATGCAACGGAATGAGAGCCACTGGTCAGAAAAAGCTCCATACACTGTCAACATCGCACACATGTTTACATACACAATAAAGAACAACTGTTTCTCTCTGGTTCACTTTATCTTAATTCTTAAACACAGTCAGAGTTCTCTATATTGCTCCTTACTTCTAGTTCTATAAAGAATTAACACAGATCGAATCAATCAATCAAGGGAGGTGACACAATTTTCGGAATCCCATCTATTTTTTTCGGAATCAATCAATCAAACAATCAACCGCTTTCCTAGCAAATGCTCATCGGATCTATAAAACTGTACATTGGTGCATTAATCTCACTTAACAACTACACAAACAGATATTGAATATGAGAGGAGTGAGGATTCAGCAGCAAAGTTTGTACAGCGAGGAGCTGGTGCATCTACCAACGAAAACCACCGGCCGTCAAAGACGACTGAATTTGGGGTTTCTTCTACTACTTTGCTTCAAGCAGCTAAGTTCATCGCAGAGTAAAAAAAAAGTGACTGAGCTGTTCTCCGAAGGGGAAATTCTAGTCCTGTTGCTCCTTAGGAACAACATCAATCTATAAAGCTGTCGAGATTTCTTCCTTCTAGTTCAGAAGGCTGCCGTAATTTTGAGGGGAAGATAAAAGATGGGTGAGGAGCCGAACCCCGACGGAGAGGAGGTGGTGGACGGCGTGGAGCGGCGGGAAGGATGCCGCCGCGGCCCGCTCGAGGATGCTTCTGGCCTCCGCGTCCGACTCCGCCGCCGCCGCGTGTGTGGCGGTCATGGTGGTCGCCGCGGCTCGTTAAACCCTAGCTAATCCCCCCTGGTGCAGGAGGACTGAGACCGCTACAACTGACAAGGAGCCCGACTAGGTTGAACCGGACCTGTTTCAGAGGGTGTACACACCAAATAAGCATGTCAAACATTTTTCTTTAAAGGCTGCGGTAGGCGGGTGCCCCTATATCTCGCGTTCAGCGAGAGTGGAGGAAGCCTTGCTGAATTGGAGACCGAGATGGGCCGGCCAAGAAGCGCGGGAGGCCACAGCCTCCTTTTTTCTTTTTTTTACGTTTTCTGTTTTTCTGTTTTTCTTTATTTTTGTATTTTTTATACTTAAAAATATTCTATATATATATATATATATATATTAGAAAAAAAACTATACAAAAAACATTTAAAAAATGTTGAAAAAGTATTAAATTTATTTAATCAAGCATTTGGAAAATGTTGAACAAGTATTTGAAAAATGAAAATCAAGCATTTGGAAAATGTTGAACAAGTATTTGAAAAATGATGAACAGGCATTGAAAATTGTTGAACAAGTATTAGAAAAATGTTAATCAATAATTCAGAAAAATGTTGAACAAGTATCTGGAAAATGTTGAACAAGTATTTAAAAAATGCTAACCAAGCATTCGGAGTCCCGAATGAGATCACGGACATGACGAGGAGCTCCGGAATGGTCCGGAGGTAAGGATCGATATATAGGACGATGATATTTGGACACCGAAAGAGTTTCAGGAGTTACCGGGTAGTCATCGGATCACCGAAAGGGGTTTCGGGAAGCCCCGAGAGGATGATGGGCCTATCGGGCCAATAGAGGGGAGCACACCAGCCCACAAGGGGCTGGCGCACCCCCTATGGCAGTCGGCCTATGGGAGAAAAGGAAGGAGGGGGATTCGTCCTCCCCCTTCCTTTCCTCTCCCCCTTTCCTTTCCCTCCGGCACAAATATGCAAGGGGGCAGCTTGGGGCAGGAGCCCAAGTGGGATTCGGCCCCACTTGGAGCGCCTCCTGGCTGCCTCCCCTCTCCCCCATCTATATATATGTGGGAGGAGGCGCCACACATAGCTCACGACAATCTCTTAGCCGTGTGCGGCGCCCCTCTCCACAGTTTCGTCCCCTGGGCATATTTTCGTAGTGCTTAGGCGAAGCCCTACGGAGATAGCATCATCATCATCGTCATCACGCCGTCATGTTGCCGGAACTCATCTATTACGTCGCCCGTCTTACTAGATCAAGAAGGTGAGGACGTCACTGAGTTGAATGTGTGCTGAACGCGGAGGTGTCGTACGTTCGGTACTTGATCAGTTGGATCGCGAGGAACTTCGACTACATCAACCGCGTTACTAAACGCTTCGCTTACGGTCTACGAGGGTACGTAGACACACTCTCCCCTCTCGTAGCTATGCATCTTCATAGATAGATCTTGCGTGTGCGTATAATTTTTTTTATTTTCCATGCAATGTTCCCCAAAATGTTATAACTTTGTATTTCTCCCCGATCTATCCGTTTGGTTTGACCAACTAGATTGACTTATCTTCAGTGGGGGAGGTGCTTTGTGATGGGTTCAATCTTGCGGTGCTCTACCCCAATGACAGAAAGAGACAATACATGTATTTGTATTGTTGCCATTAAGGATAAAACGATGGGGTTTATTCATAATAGTTGAGTTTACTTTGTCTACATCATGCCATCTTGCTTAAAACGTTAATATGTTTTTATTAACTTAGTACCCTAAATGCATGTTGGATATCGGTCGATGGGTGGAGTAATAGTAGTAGATGCATGCAGGAGTCGGTCTACTTGTCTCGGACGTGATGTCTATATACATGATCATTGCCTTGAATATCGTCATAACTATGCGCTTTTCTATCAATTGCCCCACAATAATATATTTACCCATCGTATGCTATGTGTTCGAGAGAGAAGCTTCTAGTGAAAACTATGGCCGCGGGTCTACTTTTATCATATATAAAACATAAAAATATCTTGCTGCAATTTTTCTATTTTATTTTATTTTATCTTTGCAATTTATCTATCTACCACTACAAGATTTAATCCTTGCAAGTAACCGCCAAAGGGGATTGACAACCCTCTTATTTGTGTTGGGTGCAAGTATTTGCTTTTATGTGTGCAAGTGCTGCTAACGGTTTTCTGTGGTTCTCATACTAGATTGATAATCTTGGTTCTTAAGGGAAATACTTATCTCTACTGTACTGCATCTCCTCTCCTCTTCGAGGAAATCCCAATGTAGCTCACAAGTAGTAGATGTTTTGCAAGCTTTGAACAACAGAGTAATCCCAACAGGATGGAATGAGACGACCATTGTTCTAATTCCAAAGGTATTGAATCCTGAAAAAATTACTCAATTCTGTCATATCTCGTTATGGAATGTGATTTGTAAAGTGATTAGCAAGGTTCTAGCAAATACATTGAAAAGTATTCTTCCATAGGTGGTTGGAGAATCGCAAAGTGCTTTTGTTCCGGGGAGGCTAATCACTTACAACATTCTTATTGCCTATGAAAGTATTCATAGAATAAAGAAGAAAGTTGGGAACCACGGCTTATAAAGCTTATGATAGGGTTAAGCGGTGTTTTTTTGGAGGGTATTATGCTCAATATCGGGTTTGATGATAGATGGGTACGGTTGATCATGGTCTGTGTGAAGTCGGTCACTTATACTGTCAAGTTTAATTCATACGAGACACAACGGTTTACCCCTTCTAGGGGCCTCCGGCAAGGTGACCCTCTGAGCCCGTAATTATTCATCTTGGTTGCTGAAGCTTTGTCTATGATGATTTCAGATGCTGAGGAGAGAGGCCTTATTGAGGAGGTGAAACTATGCTAGGAGGCCCCCTCTATTTCTGTTTTTTCGGATGAGTCTTTAATTCCGATGAAAGCTGATGTAAGTAATGCAAATTGTTTGAAAGTGGTCCTTGATGACTATTTCGTGCTTCTGGACACCTGGTTTGGGAAAGTAAGTGTAGTATCTATTTCAGTCCAAAAACTGTTGTTGAAAAAAGGGTGGAAGTGTGCACTGTGTTGAACATCATGGTTGAAGCTCTGTCAGATAAATATTTCGGTTTGCCAATGATGATAGGGCTGATAAAAGTGATAGCTTCCAATATTTGATTGATAGAATTTGTCAGTTGGTGCAAGGATGGAAGGAGAAAATTGGAGGGAAGGAGGTGCTTCTAAAGGTCATGGCTCAAGCATTGCCGACATTTGTGATGTCTGTATTTAGGATCCCAAAGAAAATTTGCAAAGGATTTCTGATGCAATTTCACAATGTTGGTGGGGTGACGATGTCAGTAACAAAAGGATTCATTGGTTCGCGTGGTGGAAACTTTGTGTCACAAAGGACAGAGGTGACATTGGTCTTAGAGATTCATCGGAGGCTGATTTCCGAGCCTAAGGGCATCTCCAGCCGTTGGCCCCCCAGGGGGCGCCTAAAATCGCCGCCTGGGGGTGAGCCAGCGCAAAAATTGGGCATGGGGGCGAGTGTTGGGGAACGTTGCAGAAAACAAAAAATTTCCTATGGTTTCACCAAGATCCATCTATGAGTTCATCTAGAAACGAGTAATCGGATGCATCTACATACCTTTGTAGATCGCGAGCGGAAGCGTTCAAAGAACGGGGATGATGTAGTCGTACATGACGTGATCCAAATCACCGGAGATCCTAGCACCGAACGGACGGCACCTCCGCGTTCAACACACGTACGGTCAGCGTAACGTCTCCTTCTTCTTGATCCAGCAAGGGGAAAGGAGAGGTTGAGGAAGATGGCTCCAGCAGCAGCACGACGGCGTGGTGGTGATGGAGCTGCAGTACTCCGTCAGGGCTTCGCCAAGCACTATTGAGGAGGAGGAGGTGTTAGAGAGGGAGAAGGAGGCAACCAAAGGCGTGTCTCAAAAAGCCCTCCTTCCCCCACTATATATAGGAGGGCCTAGGGGGGCGCCGGCCCTAGGAGATCCAATCTCCTAGGGGGGCGGCGGCCAAGGGAGGTTTCCCTCCCCCCCCCCCAATGCACCTAGGGGTGCCTTCCACTTGTGGGACTCTTCCCCTTTTGAAACCCTAGGCGCATGGGCCTCTTGGGGCTGGTGCCCTTGGCCCATGTAGGCCAAGGCGCACCTCCTACAGCCCATGTGGCCCCCGGGGCAGGTGGCCCCACCCGGTGGGCCCCCGGGACCCTTCCGGTGGTCCCGGTACAATACCGGTGACCCGAAACTTGTCCCGATGGCCGAAACAGCACTTCCTATATATAATTCTTTACCTCCGGACCATTCCGGAACTCCTCGTGACGTCCGGGATCTCATCCGGGACTCCAAACAACATTTGGGTTACTGCATATACATATCCCTACAACCCTAGCGTCACTGAACCTTAAGTGTGTAGACCCTACGGGTTCGGGAGACAGGCAGGCATGACCGAGACGACTCTCCGGTCAATAACCAACAACGGGATCTGGTTACCCATGTTGGCTTCCACATGCTCCACGATGATCTCATCGGATGAACCATGATGTCGAGGATTCAATCAACCCCGTATACAATTCCCTTTGTCAATCGGTATGTTACTTGCCCGAGATCCGATCGTCGGTATCCCAATACCTCGTTCAATCTTGTTACCGGCAAGTCACTTTACTCGTACCGTAATGCATGATCTCGTGACCAGACACTTGGTCACTTTGAGCTCATTATGATGATGCATTACCGAGTGGGCCCAGTGATACCTCTCCGTCATACGGAGTGACAAATCCCAGTCTTGATCCGTGTCAACCCAACAGACACTTTCGGAGATACCCGTAGTATACCTTTATAGTCACCCAGTTACGTTGTGACGTTTGGTACACCCAAAGCACTCCTACGGTATCCGGGAGTTACACGATCTCATGGTCTAAGGAAAAGATACTTGACATTGGAAAATCTAGCAAACGAACTATACGATCTTATGCTATGTTTAGGATTGGGTCTTGTCCATCACATCATTCTCCTAATGATGTGATCTCGTTATCAATGACATCCAATGTCCATAGTCAGGAAACCATGACTATCTGTCGATCAACGAGCTAGTCAACTAGAGGCTTACTAGGGACATGTTGGTGTCTATTATTCACACATGTATTACGATTTCCGGATAATACAATTATAGCATGAATAAAGACAATTATCATGAACAAGGAAATATAATAATAATGCTTTTATTATTGCCTCTAGGGCATATTTCCAACAGTCTCCCACTTACACTAGAGTCAATAATCTAGTTACATTGTGATGAATCGAACACCCATGGAATTCTGGTGTTGATCATGTTTTGCTCTAGGGAGAGGTTTAGTCAACGGATCTGCTACATTCAGGTCCGTGTGTACTTTACAAATATCTATGTCTCCATCTTGAACATTTTCACGAATGGAGTTGAAGCGACGCTTGATGTGCCTTGTCTTCTTGTGAAACCTGGGCTCCTTGGCAAGAGCAATAGCTCCAGTGTTGTCACAGAAGAGCTTGATCGGCCCCGACGCATTGGGTATGACTCCTAGGTCGGTGATGAACTCCATCACCCAAATCGCTTCATGCGCTGCCTCCGAGGCTGCCATGTACTCCGCTTCACATGTAGATCCCGCCACGACGCTCTGCTTGCAACTGCACCAGCTTACTGCCCCACCATTCAAAATATACACGTATCCGGTTTGTGACTTTGAGTCATCCAGATCTGTGTCGAAGCTAGCGTCGACGTAACCCTTTACGACAAGATCTTCGTCACCTCCATAAACGAGAAACATTTCCTTAGTCCTTTTTAGGTACTTCAGGATATTCTTGACCGCTGTCCAGTGTTCCTTGCCGGGATTACTTTGGTACCTTCCTACCAAACTTACGGCAAGGTTTACATCAGGTCTGGTACACGGCATGGCATACATAATAGAACCTATGGCTGAGGCATAGGGGATGACACTCATCTCTTTTATATCTTCTGCCGTGGTCGAACATTGAGCCAAGCTCAATTTCACACCTTGTAACACAGGCAAGAACCCCTTCTTAGAATGATCCATATTGAATTTCTTCAATATCTTATCAAGGTATGTGCTTCGTGAAAGACCTGTGAGGCGTCTCGATCTATCTCTATAGATCTTGATGCCTAATATATAAGCAGCTTCTCCAAGGTCCTTCATTGAAAAACTCTTATTCAAGTAGGCCTTAATGCTGTCCAAGAGTTCTATATCATTTCCCATCAAAAGTATGTCATCTACATATAATATGAGAAATGCTAGAGAGCTCCCACTCACTTTCTTGTAAACACAGGCTTCTCCATAAGTCTGTGTAAACCCAAACGCTTTGATCATCTCATCAAAGTGAATGTTCCAACTCCGAGATGCTTGCACCAGCCCATAAATCGAGTGTTGGAGCTTGCACACCTTGTCAGCATTCTTAGGATCGACAAAACCTTCCGGTTGCATCATATACAATTCTTCCTTAAGGAAACCATTAAGGAATGCCGTTTTGACGTCCATTTGCCATATTTCATAATCATAGAATGCGGCAATCGCTAACATGATTCGGACGGACTTTAGCTTCGCTACCGGTGAGAAAGTCTCATCATAGTCAACCCCTTGAACTTGTCGATAACCCTTAGCGACAAGCCGAGCTTTATAGATGGTCACATTACCATCCGCGTCTGTCTTCTTCTTAAAGATCCATTTATTTTCTATGGCTCGCCGCTCAACGGGCAAGTCAGTCAAAGTCCATACTTCGTTTTCATACATGGATCCTATCTCAGATTTCATGGCTTCTAGCCATTTGTCGGAATCCGGGCCCGCCATCGCTTCTTCATAGTTCGAAGGTTTACCGTTGTCTAACAACATGATTTCCAAGACAGGGTTGCCGTACCACTCTGGTGCGGAACGTGTCCTTGTGGACCTACGAATTTCAGTAGGAGCTTGATCAGAAGTATCTTGATCATCATCATTAACTTCCTCTCTAGTCGGTGCAGGCACCTCAGGAACATTTTCTTGAGTTGCGCCATTTTCTGGTTCAAGAGGTAATACTTCATCAAGTTCTACTTTCCTCCCACTTACTTATTTCGAGAGAAACTCTTTCTCTAGAAAGGATCCATTCTTGGCAACAAAGATCTTGTCTTCAGATCTGAGGTAGAAGGTATACCCAATAGTTTCTTTAGGGTATCCTATGAAGACGCATTTTTCCGACTTGGGTTCGAGCTTTTCAGGTTGAAGTTTCTTGACATAAGCATCGCATCCCCAAACTTTTAGAAACGACAGCTTAGGTTTCTTCCCAAACCATAATTCATACGGTGTCGTCTCAACGGATTTCGATGGTGCCCTATTTAAAGTGAATGCGGCAGTCTCTAAAGCATAGCCTCAAAAAGATAGCGGTAAATCGGTAAGAGACATCATAGATCGCACCATATCCAATAGAGTGCGATTACGACGTTCGGACACACCATTACGCTGAGGTGTTCCAGGCGGCGTGAGTTGTGAAACTATTCCACATTTTCTTAAGTGTGTGCCAAATTCGTGACTCAAGTATTCTCCTCCACGATCTGATCATAGAAACTTGATTTTTCTGTCACGTTGATTTTCAACCTCACTCTGAAATTCCTTGAACTTTTCAAAGGTTTCAGACTTGTGTTTCATTAAGTAAATATACCCATATCTACTCAAGTCATTAGTGAGGGTGAGAACATAACGATAGCCACCGCGAGCCTCAACACTCATTGGACTGCACACATCAGTATGTATGATTTCCAATAAGTTGGTTGCTCGCTCCATTGTTCCTGAGAACGGAGTCTTGGTCATTTTACCCATGAGGCATGGTTCGCACGTGTCAAATGATTCATAATCAAGAGACTCTAAAAGTCCATCTGCATGGAGCTTCTTCATGCGTTTGACACCTATGTGACCAAGGGGGCAGTGCCAAAAGTATGTGGGACTATCACATCAACCTTACTTCTTTTGGCACTCACACTATGAACATGTGTAGCATTATGCTCGAGGAAAAATAAACCATTCACCATAGGAGCATGACCATAAAACATATCTCTCATATAAATAGAACAACCATTATTCTCGGATTTAAATGAGTAGCCATCTCGAATTAAACGAGATCCCGATACAATGTTCATGCTCAAAACTGGCACTAAATAACAATTATTGAGGTTCAAAACTAATCCCGTAGGTAAATGAAGAGGTAGCGTGCCGACGGTGATCACATCGACCTTGGAACCATTCCCGACGCGCATCGTCACCTCATCCTTCGCCAGTCTCCGCTTATTCCGCAGCTCCTGCTTTGAGTTACAAATGTGAGCAACTGCACCGGTATCAAATACCCAAGAGCTACTACGAGTACTGGTAAGGTACACATCAATTACATGTATATCACATATACCTTTTGTTTTGCCGGCCTTCTTGTCCGCCAAGTATTTGGGGCAATTCCGCTTCCAGTGACCACTTCCCTTGCAATAAAAGCACTCAGTCTCGGGTTTGGGTCCATTCTTTGGCTTCTTCCCGGCAGCTTGCTTGCCGGGCGCGGCAACTTCCTTGCCGTCCTTCTTGAAGTTCCTTTTACCCTTGCCCTTCTTGAACTTAGTGGTTTTATTGACCATCAACACTTGATGTTCCTTCTTGACTTCTACCTCTACTGATTTCAGCATAGCAAATACTTCAGGAATGGTCTTTTCCATCCCCTGCATATTGAAGTTCATCACAAAGCTCTTGTAGCTTGGTGGAAGCGACTGAAGGATTCTGTCAATGACCGCGTCATCCGGGAGATTAACTCCCAGCTGAGTCAAGCGGTTATGTAACCCAGACATAGTGAGTATGTGCTCACTGACAGAACTATTTTCCTCCATCTTACAGCTGAAGAATTTGTCGGAGACTTCATATCTCTCGACCCGGGCATGAGCTTGAAAAACCATTTTCAGCTCTTCGAACATCTCATATGCTCCATGTCTCTCAAAACGCTTTTGGAGCCCCGGCTCTAAGCTGTAAAGCATGCCGCACTGAACGAGGGAGTAGTCATCGGTACATGCCTGCCAAGCGTTCATAACGTCTTGTTCTGCAGGAGAACAGGTGCGTCACCCAGCGGTGCTTGTAGGACATAATCTTTCTTGGCAGCTATGAGGATGATCCTCACCCAGTCCGTATAGTTGCTGCCATCGTCTTTCAGCTTGGTTTTCTCTAGGAACGCGTTGAAGTTGAGGACTACGTTGGCCATTTGATCTACAAGACATATTGTAAATATTTTAGACTAAGTTCATGATAATTAAGTTCATCTAATCAAATTATTTAATGAACTCCCACTTAGATAGACATCCCTCTTCTAGTCATCTAAGTATAACATGATCCGAGTCAACTAGGCCGTGTCCGATCATCACGTGAGACGGACTAGTCAACGTCGGTGAACATCTTCATGTTGATCGTATCTTCTATACGACTCATGCTCGACCTTTCGGTCTTCTGTGTTCCGAGGCCATGTCTGTACATGCTAGGCTCGTCAAGTCAACCTAAGTGTTTGCATGTGTAAATCTGTCTTACACCCGTTGTATGTGAACGTTAGAATCTATCACACCCGATCAACATGTGATGCTTCGAAACAACGAACTGTCACAACGGTGCACAGTTAGGGGAAACACTTCTTGAAATTATTATGAGGGATCATCTTATTTACTACCGTCGTTCTAAGTAAACAAGATGCAAAATATGATAAACATCACATGCAATCAAATAATAAACGTGACATGATATGGCCAATATCACATAGCTCCTTTGATCTCCATCTTGGGGCTCCATGATCATCTTGTCACCGGCTTGACACCATGATCTCCATCATCGTGTCTCCATGAAGTTGCTCGCCAACTATCACTTCTACTACTATGGCTAACGTGTTTAGCAATAAAGTAAAGTAATTTACATGGCGTTTCTCAATGACACGCAGGTCATACAAAAAATAAAGACAACTCCTATGGCTCCTGCCGGTTGTCATACTCATCGACATGCAAGTCGTGATTCCTATTACAATAGCATGAACATCTCATACATCACATATAGATCATTCATCATTCATCACAACTTTGGCCATATCATATCACAAAGCACTTGCTCCAAAAACAAGTTAGACGTCCTCTAATTGTTGTTGCAAGTTTTACGTGGCTGAATTAGGGTTCTAGCAAGAACGTTTTCTTACCTACGTGAAAGCCACAACGTGATTTGTCAACTTCTATTTATCCTTCATAAGGACCCTTTTCATCGAATCCGCTCCAACTAAAGTGGGAGAGACAGACACCCGCCAGCCACCTTATGCAACTAGTGCATGTTGGTCGGTGGAACCGGTCTCACGTAAGTGTACGTGTAAGGTTGGTCCGGGCCGCTTCATCCCACAATACCGCTGAAGCAAGATAAGACTAGTAGCGGCAAGAAAGTTGACAACATCTACGCCCACAACAAATTGTGTTCTACTCGCGCAAGAAGAACTACGCATAGACCTAGCTCATGATGCCACTGTTGGGGAACGTTGCAGAAAACAAAAATTTTCCTACGGTTTCACCAAGATCCATCTATGAGTTCATCTAGCAACGAGTAATCGGATGCATCTACATACCTTTGTAGATCGCGAGCGGAAGCATTCAAAGAACGGGGATGAGGTAGTCGTACATGACGTGATCCAAATCACCGGAGATCCTAGCACCGAACGGACGACACCTCCGCGTTCAACACACGTACGGTCAACGTAATGTCTCCTTCTTCTTGATCCAGCAAGGGGAAAGGAGAGGTTGAGGAAGATGGCTCCGGCAGCAGCACGACAGTGTAGTGGTGATGGAGCTGCAGTACTCCGTCAGGGCTTCGCCAAGCACTATTGAGGAGGAGGAGGTGTTGGAGAGGGAGAAGGAGGCAACCAAAGGCGTGTCTCAAAAAGCCCTCCTTCCCCCACTATATATAGGAGGGCCTAGGGGGGCGCCGGCCCTAGGAGATCCAATCTCCTAGGGGGGCGGCGGCCAAGGGAGGTTTCCCTCCCCCCCAAGGCACTTAGGGGTGCCTTCCACTTGTGGGACTCTTCCCCTTTTGAAACCCTAGGCGCATGGGACTCTTGGGGCTGGTGCCCTTGGCCCATGTAGGCCAAGGCGCACCTCCTACAGCCCATGTGGCCCCCGGGGCAGGTGGCCCCACCCGGTGGGCCCCCGGGACCCTTCCGGTGGTCCCGGTACAATACCGGTGACCCGAAACTTGTCCCGATGGCCGAAACAGCACTTCCTATATATAATTCTTTACCTCCGGACCATTCCGGAACTCCTCGTGACGTCCGGGATCTCATCCAGGACTCCGAACAACATTCGGGTTACTGCATATACATATCCCTACAACCCTAGCGTCACCGAACCTTAAGTGTGTAGACCCTACGGGTTTGGGAGACAGGCAGGCATGACCGAGACGACTCTCCGGTCAATAACCAATAGCGGGATCGGGATACCCATGTTGGCTCCCACATGCTCCACGATGATCTCATCGGATGAACCATGATGTCGAGGATTCAATCAACCCCGTATACAATTCCCTTTGTCAATTGGTATGTTACTTGCCCGAGATCCGATCGTCGGTATCCCAATACCTCGTTCAATCTCGTTACCGGCAAGTCACTTTACTCGTACCGTAATGCATGATCCCGTGACCAGACACTTGGTCACTTTGAGCTCATTATGATGATGCATTACCGAGTGGGCCCAGTGATACCTCTCCGTCATACGGAGTGACAAATCCCAGTCTTGATCCGTGTCAACCCAACAGACACTTTCGGAGATACCCGTAGTATACCTTTATAGTCACCCAGTTACGTTGTGACGTTTGGTACACCCAAAGCACTCCTACGGTATCCGGGAGTTACATGATCTCATGGTCTAAGGAAAAGATACTTGACATTGGAAAACTCTAGCAAACGAACTATATGATCTTATGCTATGTTTAGGATTGGGTCTTGTCCATCACATCATTCTCCTAATGATGTGATATCGTTATCAATGACATTCAATGTCCATAGTCAGGAAACCATGACTATCTGTTGATCAACGAGCTAGTCAACTAGAGGCTTACTAGGGACATGTTGGTGTCTATTATTCACACATGTATTACGATTTCCGGATAATACAATTATAGCATGAATAAAGACAATTATCATGAACAAGGAAATATAATAATAATGCTTTTATTATTGCCTCTAGGGCATATTTCCAACAGCGAGTTGGTCCCCAGCCGCTGGCCCTAGGGCCGCCCCAGGCACGTTTTAAAATAAAAGAAGTTCAGCGAAGTTCGGCTTAAACACGATAAAATTCGGCCAAACACGATAAATTTTGGCCAAACACGATAAATTTCGGCACATTTCGGCGAAGTTCGCGGATTTTCATTACATAGCACATATACTATGTAATGTCGCTGCCATCGTCGTCGTCGGCCTTCTCCTCCTTGACGCGGGCGCTCCTGCTAGACCCCTGCCCGGCGTCGCCATGGCAGACTGGTGGCGGCGCATCGTCGTCGTCGTCGTCGTCGCTGTCACAGATGACGACGACTCCGCCTTCGTCACGGCCGCGTCGACGCTCCGCGAAGCGAAGCAGGGTGGCGCGCTGGCGCTCCTTCGCCTTCTCCAGGCGCTCCTTCTCCATTGCTATGGAGTCCTTACACGCCCATTCCAGGGCCGCGTCGTCGTCGTCGAGCTCCTCGTCACCGGCGCGGCCGGCTCCTTCTTCACCGGCGCGAGCCCCGGCTCCGTCTTCACCGGCGCGAGCCCTGGCTCCGTCTTTGGCTTGACGAAGCGCGGAGGAGGAGCCGACGAGTAGGCGCGCCGGCCGCCCTCGTTGATGACGATGCCGGCGCTGCGAGTGCGCCGGCCGAGCGGCGTCTCCGCCGCGGGCTCGGCCTTGACGCCGAGCAGGGCCGGAGTGCCGGAGGAGTGCGATGAAGATCGGGAGGAGGAAGAAGAGGAGGAGGACCCGAACCTCCTTGGCGCCCATGGCCCGGCGCGTCGGTGCTGTGCCGGGGCGGCCGCCCTCGCCGGGTACGCCAACGGCGGGTCGTTGCCGCCCTCGAGGTACGTCAGCACGCCCTCGAGTGTGCGGCCGGGGACGCCCCACCACAGGTGGCGCCCCTCGTTGTTCTGCCGGCCGCCGACCACCGGCGCGCCGTTGGTGGACGCCAAGCGCTGCTGCTGGCGGCGCTCGAAATACGCCGCCCAAGCCGCGTGGTTGTCGGCGGCGTACTGGGGGAGGGAGAGTTGGGCGTTGGTGAGGGAGGCGCGCACGACCTCGACTTCCTCGGCGAAGTACTTCGGCTTCGCCACGGCGTCGGGCAACGGGGGAATGGGCATTCCCCCGGTGCTGAGCCTCCACCCTGTCGGCCCGGCGCGCATGTTCGGCGGCGCCGGGATGTTCGCCTGGAGCAGGAGCCAGGACTCCTGTTCGCGGAGCGAATGGCAGCCAAAGCCATTGGCCGCCGCCTCGCCTCTGGGGTAGCGTTCCGCCATGGCGACGGGCTCGGGAGAGGTAGAGAGATAGAGGGAGGGGCTAGGCGGCGGTGCTCGGGAGAGGTAGGGAGAGGGAGGAGCTGGGCGGCGGCGAGGGGCGGGGCTGGTGTGGGCACAGGCGAGTGCAGGCCACCGGCTATATAGCCGCGCCGCACCCGTGTGTACGCGTGCGAGGGAGGGGAGGCGTCGGCGCGTCGTCCCGTGACGCGCCGCCCGTGAGGAATCAATGGCAAGGTCGGCAGCCTTGCCATTGATTCCCTGCGGAAACCGAGGCCGTTGGGGGAAGACGAGGCGCCGTGTCGCTGACGCGGCGGGCATGTGGCTGTTTCGCGCCAAAACAGTTCGCCCCGGCGCCCCCGGGCGCCCCCCAGCGCGCCGGGTTCGGCCTGGGTCCGCCGGCGCTGTTTTCGGCCTAGGCCGGCGAAAATCGGACACCTGAAGGCGCGACTGGGCCGTTTTTTTACCGCCGGCGCGAAAAAATCGCCTGGGGAGGCCTTCCTGTGGACGGGGCTAGAGATGCCCTAATAGTTTATGTGCAAGGGTACTGAGAAGTAAATATTACCCTCCACAGTTAAATCAAGGGGTGTGTATTAATTAGTGGGCCCCGACAGTTATAATAAGGGTGGTTGAAATTAATTACGAAACTCCAGATTTAAATTCAAGGAGGGAACAGATTTTGGGGCGTGCCCCTCTGGAAACCGAGTGTTGCCACGACCGCTCGTAGAGGAGTCGTTTCGGTATATTTATGTCCCGTTGCAACGCACGGACATTGTCCTAGTATACTTCAAATAGTCAAATTGCCCGTTGATCTCGCCAATCGTAATCATTCGTGCAAACCGTGCGTATGTCTTGTGTGAAAAAAAAAACACTTGTGGATAAAGTGGAAACAAATCCTACAGAATGATCTCGGATAACAACAAGCACGCCGGTATTACCAAATTCTTGGACGTGGACAACAAACCCTCTATAGTCTATACCCATCTCCCAATCAAACTGCAGACCCCGAGTCTTTGTAGTCCTCCCTTCATCATCAAAAAAAGAGTCTCTGTAGTCCCACACCACTACTTATTCCGTAGTCAATAGTAGCAAGTCGTCCGTCGCCGGAGCACGGCCAGATGGATCGCTCGCGGCTCTCCACGCTACAGCGCCGCCAGCTGCCCCACGTTGATCGGGCGGACGAAATTGCCGGAGTCGGCGAAGAGCGCGGACGCGGCCAAACCCGACGCATACTCCGTCGGGTGGAAGCTGTCCCAGAACACGAAGTCGGTGCGGTTGGGGCACAGCGTGGCGGTGGTGTTGCACAGGCCCAGCCCGAACGGCCCTGGGCCGGCGCAGCAGGCCGTGTCCACCACCGTCAGGTCTGCCGAAAAAAAAACCGTAACGACACAGTACTAAAATAAATGTCCCGACACGTTACCGCATGGCGAAATGGTGTTGCTGACATGCCTTTGGCGCCGCCGGGCGTGAAGACCCCCTCGGCCATCCCTGCCGAGTCGCAGAGGGAGTAGTGCATGCCGTCCAGATCGCCGCCGAGGTCCTGGAGCGTCGAGGCTAGCAAAGTGTAGAGTCGCTTGGAGAGGTTGTTCGCCGGGCGGAAGCAGTGGAGCTCGTCCAAGTCATTGTCATGTTGCAGCGCGGCCGCCCTCTGCGACGGGCAGCACCCCACCAGCGACGGGCTGACGATGCTGAACTTCCTCGCCCCGAGCGCATACAGCTCCTGCAACAAAACAACGTCCTTGATTACGAGGTTCCCACGAAGCTCTCTCAAACCGTATTAAGGTGTGTCTAGGGCACATCTAGATGTGCTCTAGTTATTGCACAACGAGTGAATCAAGCATAAAAAAAAATATCCATACGAATCTCGATGTAAAATCAATGATATAGGATTTAGATGTGCAATACTTATGACACATCAAGATGTGCTTTAGCAAAACTACTGTATTAACTGTCGCTGATTTAGTTGGGGGGGGGGGGTAATATATATGGAAAACACGCAGTCACACCTGTAGGTAGGTCCTGTAAGAGTCGTCGAGGCATTTCAGGAAGGCGGCGTCGTCGCGGTTAGGAGGCGGGTTCTTGGCGTCGGCGTACTCGAAGAGGTCGTTGCTGCCGACGCTGATGAAGAAGAGCGATCTCGAGATGAGGTCGTACGAGCCGTTCCCCAGCATCATGACGACCAACTTGAACTCCTCCAGTTGGTCGGCCATGCTGTAGACTCCCCCGCACTGCACAGAGAAAGCCAGCCTCGTACGTGGTTACTGATGCAGAAATCGAGCCATTTAGTTGGGGGCAAACAAAGTCTAGGCCGGTGCGCGTACATGATCGCCCGTTTGGTTCTGCAGCCCTGACCCTCCCGATGCAAAGTTGATGCCGTCTTTCATACGTGGAATGATGCCCCCGGCCGGGAAGGATAGGAAAGCGGGTGGGCTCTCGTTGAATCCAAGTAATTTAGCTGCACGTCAAATAGACATTATGATTATATGGAGTATATACATATATACATATACAGCAAGCTGGTCAACTCGGTTGTCTTGCATGATTACTCCGCCAATAGTGAATGAACCACATTATATAAAAGATGGATGTGTGCACCGTTTGATGCGGAGACCAGGGGTAAACCTTCTTTTCGGGAAAAATATAGGACGCCAAAAAGGTCGTTATTGCTCAATGGATCATGGAAAAAAATAGCCTTGAGCAGTGCTTTTGGTATTTTCTTGTTCGAGTTAGACATGCTCACACGTTATTTTTTTTTCGGCCAGGCGTTCTCCGTTTGCATTAGTAGTGTGGTCCGGTTTCTTTTGGTTCCACTCTTTCGTCCATGGTCTGCTTCTAGTGACTAAAGGCTCAGAAAAGTGAATTGAAAGGCTTTGAAGCCTAGCACCTAGACCGTCGCCCCACCAAAGAACACGAGACTTTCAGTTTCGCTAGCCTCTACAACTAAAATTGAAGGGGGAAGAAATATTTGACGGTACCTATCTGGTCTGCGAGGTTGTATCCATTGCTGAAGCGGCCGGTGGGCGCATGGGAGGGGTGGTCGACGCCGTACTGCGGGTAGTCGGCCCTGCATTCGGGCTTGCAACCAGGCAGCTGGTTGTTGTTGCCGACGTCCACCGTCGAGTCTCCGAACACGAACATGGCCGGCACGAGCCGCTCCCCAGCGGCGGCGCCGGCGCCATGTAGCAGCGCGAGCTCGAGCACGCACAGCGCAACGAGCGCGAACGCCCCGCCGCGGCCGGCCATTATCGGACCGATGGAGCTCCCCTTACCTCGCGCCTCTCCGTTTCGAACACGAGCGGGCATTGGTACGTGGTATCAGCATGCCTATATATACACCCGGCGCCCAGGACGATTCCAAGAACGATGGGACGGGCCAAGAATACACGAATATGATAAGCAAAAGGAGATGCAGCGATTGGCTACCCGCGGCAGTATCTTGGAATCCTTCGCCTCAGTCAGTGATCCGACGGGATATGCTGCTTGTTCCGTAGCGCAGAAGCGGTTCATCTGCCCGCTTGTGTTTCTCAGTCGTGCTAACTATTGTAAACTGAGTGCTTCTTAGTTCTTTTTTTATATAAGCTCTCAAGTTCTTAATACTATACTGTATGCCAGGGCATTCATGGTAGCGACTAGTGAACAACTTTAAATCGCCTGCTAGTGCAAAAAAGTAATCCGGGCTTGGATCTTCAGCCCGTGCGCGGTTGCGAGCCGGTGGCCTGTTGCGGTTGGGAAGACGAGTGCATGCATACGTACAAATTGGACCGAAACCGAGACGCGACGTCCCACCGAGGATGGCGAGCTGCCTAGCTGGCACTGCGAAGGAGTGCATAGAATATCTCGGGGACGAGCGGGACGTGGTCGGCGCGCCCTCGGCGCTAGCTACGTCGAGGCCGAGCGCATTGTCGTTTACCAGTGTGTCCGCGTGTAAAATTCTAAGGTAGAGGTACGTGCCTGCATTCGTCAGGCTGTTCGCATTCTTTTTTTTTTCACGGTAATACGCGTCTCATTTATATTATAAAAAACAAAATACAAGTCACGTAAGGACCAATCGAAAAAACAGATTGTGTGCATTCTATTTTGGCTACCCATCCTGCCTTACTCACTCCGTCTGGTGAAGAGTGTACATCTAGAAATTTTAGAACAAATTATGGAGTTGAGTAAAAAATGCATTGGAAAAATGCAAGCCACTATCTCTCTCCTTTTTAATTACCCACCCTCAAATAAGTTAAGTGCATGTAAAAATTAAGAAGACCATGTGTAGATTGTTATTGGTCTTAATTACCGTGTAATGAGAGAGAGAAGTATTTTTCCTACTTTAAAGTGCATTGAAAAGATAGAAATACACTCTTTTGTGGACAAATTTTGAACCTAGATATACACTCTTCACCAGACGAAGTATATAATAATAAGCCCATGCTACACCTGTCCGACTTAAACAGCTAACTTTACATGTATTTCAAGTCTTAACTGTAGCCTAATATAAATATTCAATATAATTTTAACACTTCACCTTGATGAATATGTCTTCACAATTTGAAGTAGTCATCTCCGCGCGAACACCTGATTAGACTTGGGGTCCTCTCCTATTTGCTCACTCGCACGAGCCAGCCGTCAAGCTCTCCACTTCGGACTTGGTAGCTGTCGGTGTCAAAACCGGCGGATCTCGGGTAGGGGGTCTTGAACTGTGCGTCTAAGGTCGATGGTAACAGGAGACATGGGACATGATGTTTACCCAGGTTCGGGCCCTCTCTATGGAGGTAATACCCTACTTCCTGCTTGATTGATGAGGGAGTCCTGGATTAGGGGGTATCCGGACAGCCGGACTATATCCTTTGGCCGGACTGTTGGGCTGTGAAGATACAAGATTGAAGACTCCGTCCCGTGTCCAGAAGGGACTTTCCTTGGCGTGGAATGCAAGCTTGGTGATACGGATATGTAGATCTCCTACCATTGTAACCGACTCTATGTAACCCTAACCCCATCCGGTGTCTATATAAACTGGAGGGTTTTAGTCCGTAGGACAAGGTACACATCAACAATCATACCATAGGCTAGCTTCTAGGGTTTAGCCTCTTCGATCTCGTGGTAGATCTACTCTTGTACTACCCATATCATCAATATTAATCAAGCAGGACGTAGGGTTTTACCTCCATCGAGAGGGCCCGAACCTGGGTAAAGCTTCGTGTCCCTCGCCTCCTGTTACCATCCGGCCTAGACGCACAGTTCGGGACCCCCTACCCGAGATCCGCCGGTTTTGACACCGACATTGATGCTTTCATTGAGAGTTCCTCTGTGTCGTCGCCATCAGGAAGGATGCCTCACCCCGTCTTTAAAGACGGCACCGTTGCTAAGGGAGCTTTGGTTGTCGGCCAAACCCTCCGGCTAGGTGGTTTTCTTATGACCGCCTGTTCTGCTTCTGCGCCGACGATGACCTCTCTAGCCATCGAAAACAATCTTCATGTCAGCTCGGAACTCGCCAAGCAGTTAGATCCAATGGAGCTCTCCTCCATAAACGAGCTATTGGATCGCTTCGCCGCCCTGGGAGTCGCCACGGATTACGACCAGATTGGGTCTAAACCCGATCTAAGAGAGATTAACTCTCCCCAAGTCACCCATCATGTTGCCGTGGTAGAGGGACAGTGCGGCGACTCTTCACCTATCTTAAAGACTCGCTACGTCCGGATTCCCGATCCCTCCAAGCCGGATACCCGCGGAGGGGAGGATATGTTGGAAATATGCCCTAGAGGCAATAATAAATTGATTATTATTATATTTCCTTGTTCATGATAATCGTTTATTATCCATGCTAGCATTGTATTGATAGGAAACTCAGATACATGTGTGGATACATAGACAACACCATGTCCCTAGTAAGCCTCTAGTTGACTAGCTCGTTAATCAATAGATGGTTACGGTTTCCTGACCATGGACATTGGATGTCGTTGATAACGGGATCACGTCATTAGGAGAATGATGTGATGGATAAGACCCAATCCTAAGCCTAGCACAAGATCATGTAGTTCATATGCTATAGCTTTTCTAATGTCAAGTATCATTTCCTTAGACCATGAGATTGTGCAACTCCCGGATACCGTAGGAGTGCTTTGGGTGTGCCAAACGTCACAACGTAACTGGGTGGCTACAAAGGTACACTATGGGTATCTCTGAAAGTGTCTGTTGGGTTGGCACGAATCGAGATTGGGATTTTGTCACTCCGTGTAAACGGAGAGGTATCTCTGGGCCCACTCGGTAGGACATCATCATAATGTGCACAATGTGACCAAGGGGTTGATCACGGGATGATGTGTTACGGAACGAGTAAAGAGACTTGCCGGTAACGAGATTGAACAAGGTATCGGTATACCGACGATCGAATCTCGGGCAAGTACCATACCGCTAGACAAAGGGAATTGTATACGGGATCGATTGAGTCCTTGACATCGTGGTTCATCCGATGAGATCATCGTGGAACATGTGGGAGCCAACATGGGTATCCAGATCCCGCTGTTGGTTATTGACCGGAGAACATCTCGGTCATGTCTGCATGTCTCCCGAACCCGTAGGGTCTACACACTTAAGGTTCGATGACGCTAGGGTTATAAAGGAAGTTTGTATGTGGTTACCGAATGTTGTTCGGAGTCCCGGATGAGATCCCGGACGTCACGAGGAGTTCCGGAATGGTCCGGAGGTAAAGATTTATATATAGGAAGTCCTATTTCGGCCATCGGGACAAGTTTCGGGGTCATCGGTATTGTACCGGGACCACCGGAAGGGTCCCGGGGGTCCACCGGGTGGGGCCACCTATCCCGGAGGGTCCCATGGGCTGAAGTGGGAAGGGATCCAGCCCAAAGTGGGCTGGGGCGCCACTTCCCTCATGGCCCATGCGCCTAGGGTCAAGGGGGAACCCTAAGGAAGAGTCCTAGGAGGGGAAGGCACCTCCTAGGTGCCTTGGGGGGGAGGGAATCCTCCCCTGGCCGCCGCCCCTTTCCCATCTAGGGCTGGCCGCACCCCTTGGGGGTGGGAAACCCTAAAGGGGGCGCAGCCCCCCCTTCCCCCTATATATAGTTGAGGTTTGGGGCTGCCATACACATGAGTTCTCTCCCTCTTGGTGCAGCCCTACCTCTCTCCCTACTCCTCCTCTCCCCTGGTGCTTAGCGAAGCCCTGCTGGATTGCCACACTCCTCCATCACCACCACGCCATTGTGCTGCTGCTGGATGGAGCCTTCCTCAACCTCTCCCTCTCTCCTTGCTGGATCAAGGCGTGGGAGACGTCACCGGGCTGTACGTGTGTTGAACGCGGAGGTGCCGTCCGTTCGGCACTAGGATCATCGGTGATCTGAATCACGACGAGTACGACTCCATCAACCCCGTTCACTTGAACGCTTCCGCTTAGCTATCTACAAGGGTATGTAGATGCACTCCCCTTTCTACTCGTTGCTGGTCTCTCCATAGATAGATCTTGGTGTTACGTAGGAATTTTTTTGAATTTCTGCTACGTTCCCCAACAGTGGCATCATGAGCTAGGTCTATTGCGTAGATTCTTTGCACGAGTAGAACACAAAGTAGTTGTGGGCGTCGATATTGTTCAATATGCTTGCCGTTACTAGTCTTATCTTGATTCGGCGGCATCGTGGGATGAAGCGGCCCGGACCAACCTTACACGTACGCTTACGTGAGACCGGTTCCACCGACAAACATGCACTAGTTGCATAAGGTGGCTGGCGGGTGTCTGTCTCTCCCACTTTAGTCGGATCGGATTCGATGAAAAGGGTCCTTATGAAGGGTAAATAGCAATTGGCATATCACATTGTGGTTCATGCGTAGGTAAGAAACGTTCTTGCTAGAAACCCATAGCAGCCACGTAAAACATGCAAACAACAATTAGAGGACGTCTAACTTGTTTTTGCAGGGTATGCTATGTGATGTGATATGGCCAAAAAGGATGTGATGAATGATATATGTGATGTATGAGATTGATCATGTTCTTGTAATAGGAATCACGACTTGCATGTCGATGAGTATGACAACCGGCATGAGCCATAGGAGTTGTCTTTATTTATTTGTGACCCGCGTGTCAACTTAAACGTCATGTAATTACTTTACTTTATTGCTAACCGTTAGCCATAGTAGTAGAAGTAATAGTTGGCGAGGCAACTTCATGAAGACACGATGATGGAGATCATGATGATGGAGATCATGGTGTCATGCCGGTGACGATGATGATCATGGAGCCCCGAAGATGGAGATCAAAAGGAGCAAAGTGATGATGGCCATATCATGTCACTATTTGATTGCATGTGATGTTTATCATGTTTATACATCTTATTTGCTTAGAACGACGGTAGTAAATAAGATGATCCCTTACAACAATTTCAAGAAGTGTTCTCCCCTAACTGTGCACCGTTGCGACAGTTCGCTGTTTCAAAACATCACGTGATGATCGGGTGTTTTATTCAGACGTTCAAATACAACGGGTGTTGACGAGCCTAACATGTACAGACATGGCCTCAGAACACACGCGAAACACTTAGGGTTAACTTGACGAGCCTAGCATGTACAGACATGGCCTCGGAACACGGAGACCGAAAGGTCGAACATGAGTCGTATAGAAGATACGATCAACATGAAGATGTTCACCGATGATGACTAGTCCGTCTCACGTGATGATCGGACACGGCCTAGTTTGACTCGGATCATGTAATCACTTAGATGACTAGAGGGATGTCTATCTGAGTGGGAGTTCATAAGATGAACTTAATTATCCTGAACATAGTCAAAAGGTTTTTGCAAATTATGTCGTAGCTCACGCTATAGTTCTACTGTTTAGATATGTTCCTAGAGAAAATATAGTTGAAAGTTGATAGTAGCGATTATGCGGACAGTAGAAAGCTTATGTCCTTAATGCACCGCTCAGTGTGCTGAACCCCAAACGTCGTCTGCGGATGTTGCGAACATCGGACATACACGTTTTGATAACTACGTGATAGTTCAGTTAAACGGTTTAGAGTTGAGGCACCAAAGACGTTTTTGAAACATCGCGAAACATATGAGATGTTTTGAGGGCTGAAATTGGGATTTCAGGCTCGTGCCCATGTCAAGAGGTATAAGACCTCCGATGACTTTCTTAACCTGCAAACCAAGGAGAAAAGCTCAATTGTTGAGCTTGTGCTCAGATTGTCTGAGTACAACAATCATTTGAATCGAGAGGGAGTTGATCTTCCAGATAAGACAGTGATGGTTCTCCAAAGTCATTTCCACCAAGCTGTTAGAGCTTCGTGATGAACTATAACATATCAGGGATAGATATGATGATCCTTGAGGTATTCGCGATGTTTGACACCGCGAAAGTAGAAATCAAGAAGGAGCATCAATTGTTGATGGTTGGTGAAACCACTAGTTTCAAGAAGGGCAAGGGCAAGAAGGGATACTTCATGAAACGGCAAATCAGCTGCTGCTCTAGTGAAGAAACCCAAGGTAAAACCCAAACCTGAGACTAAGTGCTTCTGTAATAAGGGGAACAACCACTAGAGCAGAATTACCATAGATACTTGGTAGATAAGAAGGCTGGCAAGGTCGATAGAAGTATATTGGATATACATTGTGTTAATGTGTACTTTGCTAGTACTCCTAGTAGCACCAGGGTATTAGATACCGGTTCGGTTGCTAAGTGTTAGTAACTCGAAACAAAAGGCTACGGAATAAACGGAGACTAGCTAAAGGTGAGCTGACGATATGTGTTGGAAGTTTTTCCAAGCTTGATATGATCAAGCATCGCACGCTCCCTCTACCAAAGAGATTGGTGTTAAACCTAAATAATTGTTATTTGGTGTTTGCGTTGAGCATAGACATGATTGGATTACGTCTATCGCAATACGGTTATTCATTTAAGGAGAATAATGGTTACTCTGTTTATTTGAATAATACCTTCAATGGTCTTACACCTAAAATGAATGGTTTATTAAATCTCGATCGTAGTGATACACATGTTCATGCCAAAAGATAGTAATGATAGTACCACCTACTTGTGGCACTGCCACGTAAGTCATATCGGTATAAAACGCATGAAGAAGGTCCATATTGATGGATCTTTGGACTCACTCATTTTTGAAAAGTTTGAGACATGCGAACCATGTCTATTGGTGTATATGCATGAAGAAACTCCATGCAAATGGACCGTTTTGACTCACTTGATTTTGAATCACTTGGGACATGCAAATCATACCACATGGGCAAGATGACTGAAAAGCCTCGTTTTCAGTAAGATGGAACAAGATAGCAACTTGTTGGAAGTAACACATTTTGATGTGTGCAGTCCAATGAGTGCTGAGGCATGCAGTGAATATCGTTATGTTCTTACTTCACAGATGATTCGAGTAGATGTTGAGAATATTTACCTTGATGAAACACAAGTCTGAATTATTGAATGGTTCAAGTAATTTCAGAGTGAAGTAGAAGATCATTGTGACAAGAGGATAAAATGTCTATGATATGATCATAGAGATGAGTATCTGAGTTACGAGTTTTGGCACACAATTAAGACATTGTGGAAATTGTTTCACAATTAATACCGCCTGGAACACCATAGTGTGATGGTGTGTCCGAACATCATAGTTGCACCCTATTGGATATGATGCATACCATGATGTCTCTTATCGAACTGCCACGATAGTTTATGGGTTAGGCATTAAAGACAACCACATTCACTTTAAATAGGGCACCACGTAATTCCGTTGAGACGACACCGTTTGGAGAAACCTAAGTTGTCGTTTTTTAAAGGTTTGGGGCTGTGACGCTTATGTGAAAAAGTTTCAGGATTGATAAGCTCGAACCCAAAGCGGATAAAATACATCTTCATAGGACACCCAAAACAGTTGGGTATACCTCCTAATTCAGATCCGAAAGCAATATGAATTGTTTCTAGAATCAGGTCCTTTCTCGAGGAAAGGTTTCTCTCGAAAAGTTGAGTGGGAGGATGGTGGAGACTTGATGAGGTTATTGAACCATCACTTCAACAAGTGTGTAGCAGGGCACAGGAAGTTGTTCCTGTGGCACGTACACCAACTGAAGTGGAAGCTTATGATAGTGATCATGAAACTTCGTATCGAGTCACTACCAAACCTCGTGGGATGACAAGGATGCGTACTACTTCAGAGTGGTACGTAATCTTGTCTTGGAAGTCATGTTGCTAGACAACAATGAACCTACGAGCTATGGAGAAGCGATGGTGGGCCCAAATTCCGACAAATGATTAGAAGCCATAAAATCCGAGATAGGATCCATGTATGAAAACAAAGTGTAGACTTTGGCAAAATGGCTCGTTGGCCGTAAGGCTGTTGAGTACAGATGGATTTTAAAAGGAATACGGACAATGATGGTAAGTATCACCATTAAGAAAGCTCGACTTGTCGTTAAGATGTTTTCCGACAAGTTCAAGGAGTTGACTACGATGAGACTTTCTCACTCGTAGCGATGCTAAGAGTCTGTTGGAATTATATTAGCAGGTACTGCATTATTTATGAAATCTTGCAGATAGGATGTCAAAATATTGTTTCCTCGTGATTTTCTTGAGGAAAGGTTGTATGTGATACAACCGGAAGGTTTTGTCTATCCTGAAATATGCTAATAAGTATGCAAATCTCCAGCAATCCTTCTGAGGACTGGAGTGAGCATCTCGGAGTTGGAATGTATGCTTTGATGATGATCAAAGATTTTGGGTGTATACAAAGTTTATGAGAAACTTGTATTTCCAAAGAAGTGAGTGGGAGCACTATAGAATTTCTGATGAGTATATGTTGTTGACATATTAATGATCAGAAATGACGTAGAATTTCTGGAAAGCATATAGGGTTATTTGGAAAGTGTTTTCAATGGAAAACCTGGATTAAGCTACTTGAACATTGAGCATCAAGATCTATAAGGATAGATCAAAACGCTTAATAATACTTTCAAATGAGCACATGCCTTGACGTGATCTTGAAGGTGTTCAAGATGGATCAGTCAAAGAAGGAGTTCTTGCCTGAGTTGTAAGGTATGAAGTTAAGACTTAAAGCTCGACCATGGCAGAATAGAGAGAAAGGAACGAAGGTCGTCCCCTATGCTTAAGACATAGGCTCTACAGTATGCTATGCTGTGTACCGCACCTGAAGTGTGCTTTACCATGAGTCAGTCAAGGGGTACAAGAGTGATCCAAGAATGGATCACAGGACAGCGGTCAAAGTTATCCTTAGTAACTAGTGGACTAAGGAATTTTCTCAATTATGGAGGTGGTAAAAGAGTTCGTCGTAAAGGGTTACGTCAATGCAAGCTTAACACCTGTCCGGATAGCTCTGAGTAGAGATACCGGATACGTATAATGGAGCAACAATTTAGAATAGCTCCAAGTAGAACAGTTATTTGGAATAGCTCCAAATAGAATGTGGTAGCTGCATCTAGGAGATGACATAGAGATTTGTAAAGCACACACGGATCTGAAAGGTTCAGACCCGTTGACTATAACCTCTCTCACAAGCATAACATGATCAAACCCAGAACTCATCGAGTGTTAATCACATGGTAAATGTGAACTAGATTATTGACTCTAGTAAACTCTTTGGGTGTTAGTCACATGGGGATGTGACCTTGAGTGTTAATCACATATCGATGTGAACTAGATTATTGACTCTAGTGCAAGTGGGAGACTGTTGGAAATATGCCCTAGAGGCAATAATAAATTGATTATTATTATATTTCCTTGTTCATGATAATCGTTTATTATCCATGCTAGAATTGTATTGATAGGAAACTCAGATACATGTGTGGATACATAGACAACACCATGTCCCTAGTAAGCCTCTAGTTGACTAGCTCGTTAATCAATAGATGGTTACGGTTTCCTGACCATGGACATTGGATGTCGTTGATAACGGGATCACGTCATTAGGAGAATGATGTGATGGATAAGACCCAATCCTAAGCCTAGCACAAGATCATGTAGTTCATATGCTAAAGCTTTTCTAATGTCAAGTATCATTTCCTTAGACCATGAGATTGTGCAACTCCCGGATACCGTAGGAGTGCTTTGGGTGTGCCAAACGTCACAACGTAACTGGGTGGCTATAAAGGTACACTACGGGTATCTCTGAAAGTGTCTGTTGGGTTGGCACGAATCGAGATTGGGATTTTGTCACTCCGTGTAAACGGAGAGGTATCTCTGGGCCCACTCGGTAGGACATCATCATAATGTGCACAATGTGACCAAGGGGTTGATCACGGGATGATGTGTTACGGAACGAGTAAAGAGACTTGCCGGTAACGAGATTGAACAAGGTATCGGTATACCAACGATCGAATCTCGGGCAAGTACCATACCGCTAGACAAAGGGAATTGTATACGGGATCGATTGAGTCCTTGACATCGTGGTTCATCCGATGAGATCATCGTGGAACATGTGGGAGCCAACATGGGTATCCAGATCCCGCTGTTGGTTATTGACCGGAGAACATCTCGGTCATGTCTGCATGTCTCCCGAACCCGTAGGGTCTACACACTTAAGGTTCGATGACGCTAGGGTTATAAAGGGAGTTTGTATGTGGTTACCGAGTGTTGTTCGGAGTCCCGGATGAGATCCCGGACGTCACGAGGAGTTCCGGAATGGTCCGGAGGTAAAGATTTATATATAGGAAGTCCTATTTCGGCCATCGGGACAAGTTTCGGGGTCATCGGTATTGTACCAGGACCACCGGAAGGGTCCCGGGGGTCCACCGGGTGGGGCCACCTATCCCGGAGGGTCCCATGGGCTGAAGTGGGAAGGGATCCAGCCCAAAGTGGGCTGGGGCGCCACTTCCCTCATGGCCCATGCGCCTAGGGTCAAGGGGGAACCCTAAGGAAGAGTCCTAGGAGGGGAAGGCACCTCCTAGGTGCCTTGGGGGGGAGGGAATCCTCCCCTGGCCGCCGCCCCTTTCCCATCTAGGGCTGGCCGCACCCCTTGGGGGTGGGAAACCCTAAAGGGGGCGCAGCCCCCCCTTCCCCCTATATATAGTTGAGGTTTGGGGCTGTCATACACATGAGTTCTCTCCCTCTTGGTGCAGCCCTACCTCTCTCCCTACTCCTCCTCTCCCCTGGTGCTTAGCGAAGCCCTGCTGGATTGCCACACTCCTCCATCACCACCACGCCATTGTGCTGCTGCTGGATGGAGCCTTCCTCAACCTCTCCCTCTCTCCTTGCTGGATCAAGGCGTGGGAGACGTCACCGGGCTGTACGTGTGTTGAACGCGGAGGTGCCGTCCGTTCGGCACTAGGATCATCGGTGATCTGAATCACGACGAGTACGACTCCATCAACCCCGTTCACTTGAACGCTTCCGCTTAGCGATCTACAAGGGTATGTAGATGCACTCCCCTTTCTACTCGTTGCTGGTCTCTCCATAGATAGATCTTGGTGTTACGTAGGAAAATTTTTGAATTTCTGCTACGTTCCCCAACAGGATATCACTCAAGACCTGAATTTAGAGTCAGGCGACGGGCTGGATTCATTGGACAACATCCAGGAATCCAAATTTTTGAGTTCGGAAATTCCTCGGCCTCTGAGCCTTAGATGGGGCGAGGCTTCGGATTTAATTCCACCCACCCACCCCAACATAAGCGATCTATCCAAAATCAGGCAAGAACCCGATGAAACAGTACATCATTACTGGGCCAGATTCCTCCTGGTTAAGAACAAGCTAAGGGACTACCGCGAGGAAGACGCAATCTCAACCTTCTACAATAATTGCACGGACAAGGGAATGCTCAACGCCATAAGTCGCCGTGATATTACACGCTTCGCTGACTTGGCGTCCATTGTATGAAAATACTGTGCAATGGAAAGCGCCTGGAAAACCGAAATAAAATTTTGGGACAATCCGGCCCTGAATACAAACCGAGTCCAAAATAAAAGGGTGCATCATCACCAGTCACCCGGGTCAAGCACTAAAAAGCAAAAACCCTCTACAGGGCATGGAACCGTACTGGAAGGATGGTTAATGGACCCTGTAAAATTCATAGTACAGAGGACGCCACACCAACTCATAGCCTTAGAGCATGTTGGATACTCCGGGAAGTGGCCAAAATTGGCGAAAATCTCCTAATTCCGGAGGCCACAGAAAGCCACCCCAGAGACACCAATACGGTATTAACAGTCTTCGAGACTTTCACATCAAATAATATGCGAAAAAGGACACTCCGCAGCCTTGCCGAAGTCTACCAAGTAGCAACAATAAACCCATGGAGTGACACGACTATTACCTTTAACGCGAGTGATGAACCTAAATCCCGAACAGCCCGAGCACCAGCCGGATTGGTCCTCAGTCCAATAGTGGATGGCTTTCGTCTTACCAAGGTACTCATGGATGGCGGCAGCGGATTGAACCTTATTTATGAGGAGACCCTTCAAAAAATGAAAATAGACTGGAACCGCATTGAGCGAAGCAGCACAACCTTTAGAGGAATAATCCCCAGTCGGGAAGCGCGATGTACAGGAAAAATCACACTAGATGTGGTGTTCGGCACGCCGGATAATTACAGGTCCGAAGAGGTCACGTTCCAGGTGGCTCCGTTCAGCAGCGGTTATCACGCTCTGCTAGGGAGGGAAGCGTTTAAAGTCTTCCAAGCAATACCCCATTACGAGTACATGAAGCTCAAGATGCCCGGGCCTAACGGGGTCATCACTCTCGCTAGTGATCCGGACATAGCACTCCGCGCCGAAAACAAGACAGCCGCACTGGCCCTCGAGGCACTATCCGAAGCCCTAGCGGCTGAGGAGCTAACTGCGCTGCGCTCTACGGTGAATAGGGACGATGTGGTACTCGACAAAAGATCCAAGTCCACCTCCTTTAAACCGGCAGACGAAATAGTCAAATTCCAAGTCCATCCAACGTACCCCAATAAAACAGCTTCCATCGGGGCACAGTTAAACCCTGATGTCGACGCCGCATTGAGAGAGTTCCTACGAGAGAACTGGGACATTTCCGCCTGGCACCCTTCAGACATGCCAGGAATCCCACGCAGGCTGGCCGAGCACAGCTTAAATATCCAAGCAGGATTCAAACCTGTCAAACAGGCTCTTCGGTGTTTTTCCGAACCTAAGAGACAGGCCATGGGGGAGGAGCTAGCAAAGCTATTGGAGGACGGATTCATCAGAGATATAAAACATCCGGACTGGCTAGCCAACCTGGTGATGGTACCGAAGAAGGACAAATCCTGGCGCCTGTGTGTTGATTTTAAAGACCTTAACAAGGCCTGTCCAAAGGATCCCTTCCCCCTCCCCCGCATTGATCAAATTATCGATGCTACCGCAGGACACGATTCGTTGTGTTTCCTCGACACATATTCTGGCTACCATAAAATTAAGATGGCAGAACCAGACCAAGCCGCAACGGCATTTATCACACCATATGGGCCATTCTGCTTCAACACAATGCCCTTCGGGCTCAAAAACACCGGCGCACATATTAGCGCATGATTCAGACATGTCTGGCAAGCCAGATCGGCAAAACAGTGGAGGCATATGTAGATGATGTGGTCGTCAAAACAAGACATGTTGAATCTCTAGTAGATGACTTGAGGCTCACATTTGATAACCTCCGAACATATGACATCAAGCTCAACCCGGAAAAATGCGTTTTCGGCGTTCCAGCCGGAAAGCTCTTGGGCTTCATAGTATCCGGTAGAGGAATTGAAGCAAATCCAGCCAAGATCCAAACTCTGTCGCAACTGGATATCCCAAAGGACCTCAAACAAATACAAAAGTTAACCGGATGCGTGGCGGCTCTAAGCCGCTTTATCTCCCGCTTGGGAGAAAAGGCCCTACCCTTTTACCGCCTCCTTCAGCGCACCAAACACTTCAAATGGATGGATGCAACCACGGCCGGACTCAACGAAATAAAAGCCATACTGGCAACAAACCCAGTCCTGGCCGCGCCAAACATTGGCGAACCAATGCTATTATACATTGCAGCAACACATCAGGTTGTAAGCGCAGTACTCGTCGTCGAACGAGAAGCAGACGAACACAAATTCCCCCTTCAAAAGCCGGTCTACTACGTGTCCACTGTCCTCACTCCCTGCAAATCACGGTACCCGCATTATCAAAAGATTGCGTACGCGGTATTCATGGCATCCCGGAAGCTACGACACTACTTTCAAGAGTGTTCAATAACAGCAGCCTCGGAAGTACCACTTAACGATATTATAAACAACCGTGACGCAACGGGGCGGATTACAAAATGGGCCATTGAGCTCCTCCCGTTCGACATAACTTATAAGCCTCGACGAGCCATCAAATCGCAAGTCTTGCCCGACTTCGTCGCAGAATGGTCGGAGGCCGAACTCCCTAAAGAATACATCACGTATTCAAATTGGATCATGCATTTCGACGGCTCCAAGATGTTGGCCGGATTGGGGGCTGGCGTCATTTTGACGTCCCCCACAGGAGACACAGTTCAATACGTACTACAGATTATGTACACGGACTCCAACAATGCAGCCGAATATGAGGTCCTTTTACATGGTCTCCGGATGGCAGTATCCATGGGCATCCAATGCCTAGAGGTGCGGGGGGACTTGAACCCCGCAATATCCCAAATAAATGGAGACTTCGATGCTAAGGATCCAAAAATGGCAGCTTACCACAACGCCGTGCTAAAAATGTCAGCTCGGTTCAAGGGGCTCGAATTTCACCATATAGCCCGGGAAAATAATCAGGCGGCAGATGTCCTGGCATGCATCGGTGCAAAGCGCGATGTA
This sequence comes from Triticum aestivum, assembly GCF_018294505.1. Classification (NCBI taxonomy): domain Eukaryota; kingdom Viridiplantae; phylum Streptophyta; class Magnoliopsida; order Poales; family Poaceae; genus Triticum; species Triticum aestivum. The sequence goes on along the minus strand of NC_057797.1, from coordinate 665,943,934 downwards.
GTCCCCCCAACATCTTCTTGGAAAGGCTGTTCAAGCCATCCGTAGTATGGGAAGGGGAGCCGAACAATAACAGCCTAGACCCAACCGTACTGCCCGACACCGGACATTCTGACACAATCGGAGGCTCTGCCAATGAAATAACATCTTCAGCCCACGTAATAATGGCCGTCATCGCCCCGTGGACAGAACCATTCCTCGCCTACCTTACTAGGCAGGAACTCCCCGAGGACCAAAATGAGGCACGCTGCATAGTGCGGCGATCTAAAGCCTACGGAGTCCACAAGGGAGACCTTTATAAGAAAAGCACTACCGGAGTCCTTCAAAGGTGCATCTCCGAAGAGGAGGGGCGGAACCTCCTGGCTGAAATTCATGCCAGACTTGGCGGTCATCACGCTGCAGCCCGGTCCCTTGTAAGCAAGGCCTTCCGTACAGGCTTTTATTGGCCGACGGCCCGGGCAGACGCTCAGGACTTAGTCCAACGATGCACCGGTTGCCAGCTCTTTGCAAACCAAAGCCATATGCCACCCACCGCCCTCCAAACTATCCTCATTACTTGGCCCTTCGCGGTCTGGGGGCTTGACATGGTTGGACCCCTTAAAGGCGGAACCCACAAGCAAAAATACTTACTGGTCATGGTGGATAAGTTCACCAAATGGATAGAAGCCAAGCCTGTTAAGACGGCCGAATCCAGACCGGTGATAGACTTTATATCCGGGGTTATACACCGTTACGGCGTCCCCCACAACATCATCACTGATAACGGCACGAACTTCACGACCGACGAGGTAAAACTCTGGTGTAAAAACATGGGCATCAAGCTCGATTATGCTTCCGTCTATCACCCACAAACTAACGGCCAGGTCGAACGTGCAAATGGTCTTATCATGAGCGGAATCAAACCCAGATTAGTGCGGTCCCTCAAGGAATCTAACACGCACTAGGTAGAGGAGCTCGACTCCGTACTCTGGGGGCTGCGGACCACGCCGCATCACACCACCGGATACACACCATTCTTTATGGTGTACGACGCAGAGGCAGTTTTGCCTTGCGACATAATTCATGACTCACCTCGAGTGCGCATGTACGAAGAAAGAGAAGCCGAACTCGATCGTCAGGACAGCTTGGATGCATTGGAGGAGGAGCATGACGTGGCGAAAGCCCGTTCTGCATTCTATCAACAGCAGGCTCGAAGATACCAAAGAAGAGAAGTACGGGCCAAAAATTACAACGTTGGCGAATTAGTTCTACGACTACCGGACAAGAAAAATGACAAACTCAAGCCCAAGTGGGAGAGTCCCTTCATAATTGACCAAGTCCTGACTGGTGGAGCGTACCGCCTGCGGGATGCATCGGATAACCGACTCGAGCAAAACCCATGGAACGCAACACGTCTCCGAAGATTCTATGCCTAGCACTGGACTCTGTGTTCGTCTCCTTCCTCTGTCCATTTTTTTATATATTTTCTGTCTTACATTTCTCTTCCTCTCTCTCTCTCTTTTATAGCCTCTAAAGGCTCATAAAGTGACGCGCTATCCGCGCTCATTAAACCTGGGGGCTTCTTTAAACAGAAGCTTATTCATACGGGCTTCATGCCCAACACATGTGTCACACTTCCACATGTACATTTTATTCACCATTATATGCATCAATATGACTTAAGTTTTGGCCAAGCTGGGTTGCCTGGCTCCTGTGCTTACCCCTACGTTCCCGATTGTTCGGCTAGGTGGTAAAGGGAGCACCTCTGTGATTGTTACTACCGGGTCAGCCGGACATGTACCTCAGACTGGGTGAAGCCGAAAGCTAGCGTTCTTAAGGGAATATTCGGTCGGTGAACTAAAGATGATCTTTTTTTATTTTTATCTATACGCCCCCAAATGTTTTTCCTGTATTTCTTTTCGCAACATGGACATGCACCTTAGGGCATGCCTCCCAGGGAAAGGAACCCCTAACGGAACTATTCTCCCTGGAAGATGTTTCTTACTAACCATGTAATATAACATAACTAGTCGGGCACTTGTCTGTTCAAGCCCTAATGACCCCTACGCCTGGTCTCCATGCATTCCCCGGTTCCTATATAACCGCATGGGAATTCGGACACACTCCGGACCGTTAGGTCCCGAGGCTGAAGCGAAAAGGTCGGCCATGACAAATGATCTACAATCCGGCTAGAAGGCATTATAAATGTCAATTAAATTACATAGTCATTTTGACTGGTTGAATTCCTCTTCAATACCATCTAACATGCTGTCTAATTTACAGTCCTGCTGGGAATACTTTGCGGCCAACTCTACTTGGCCATATACTAAGCTTACAAGGATCTCCTTCCCATCGGGCCCTACAGGACCGACCTCGGCCATGTGGTTGGGGTCAGCCTTTGCGTACCGCGTCTTCACCATGGCCCAGGCCTCCCTAGCGCCTTGACGGCAGGCTGATATCTTCCACAATCGGAAGCGCCGCCGTGCTCCCTTTAGCTTCTCCGCAAGCTCTCCGAGGCCTTCGGGCATGGAGATGGATGGCCACAGGGCCTGGGCGACACCTTGCATCGCCTGCCGAACTCGATCGAGTAGTTGCGAGAGCTCGGGACGAAGGTCACCCATAGAACCGGGCATCTCCTCTGCAGGACGACCTGTTAGCACACCTACAGACATTGCTCAGTTAGTCAACTTCCCCGCTGAACTTTCTTTCAAAGGTTCGTTCAAGCACTTACTAAATATGCCGTGCCGAAGCCGCTGATTATCCTTCACGGAGTCTGACAGCTGGGCACGAACATATTTCAGCTCGACGCCCAGCTTGGTGTTGGCATCTTGGAGATCGTTCTTCTCCCGCCTCACCTTTGTCAGCCTCTTCTCACCAGCCTTTAGCTGGCGTAGGAGGTGTTGCCTTTCCGGATTCAATCCGGCGCCATCTGCAATTTCATTTGTTAGATTCGCACCAAAGCCGTGCTTCGCAAAATACTTATCTTTCGAAGTGTATATTACTAGAGGGGGTCTCCTTGGGCTCCCCTGCCGCGGCTAGTGCGGCCTCAAGTTGGGCTTTGCATTCTTCCAGCTCCTTGGACAGTAGGGAATTCTTTTCTGTAAGAACCTGCATCACAAATGATCCTTAAATCAGTTATTCTAGCTGTTTCAAGTCTCGAGGGCTACTGGTATATACATATAATTACCAGAATTTTCTTACCCGTATGTATTTTACATACTGCTCCGTGGCTCTGGCTAGACCATTTTGAGCGTCACGGAGATACGCATCTCCCGAGTTGAAGGCATCTAACGCCCCTTGGGAGAAACAAGCGCCGCGAAGAATTGTCCAGCGGCGCCTGTGGTTCATGGCACTCTCCACCTCAGAGTTGGTGGCAGACAACCCGTCCACATCCTCCGTCGGAGGAGCGTCTGGCGCGCGCCTTGCGTTTGCCTCCGCCTCCTGACCAGGCTTTGGAGCCTGGCTGGTGGAGGCGCGATTGGCAGCCTCTCCGGATGTAGTCCGACGAGGTCTCTTTGTCCTGAAAAGAGTGCGAGTGTCAATATGCCTCGAAGGTATAACACCTGGGATAAGGGGGCGCGCCATACCTTTGCGCTGATGCCTTGGTCCGGACTGCACTTCTTTTCTGCCCGCGAGGCCCTACGGCCCCTCGTTGGCTTGTCGCCACAGGTTCGGCCTTCCGCCTTAAATACCTCCCCTGCAAAGTTCGGTTACAATCAGGGAACTGAACACGAGTGGGCGGACACCTATACGGGGTACTGGGACTTCGATCTCAGGTACCTGGGGGGTCAGGATTAGCCCTGGGTAATCGACCGTAATGGCTACCAAGGCGTTGTCCTTGCTCAATTGATGGAACACTCCATCAATCAGCTCCACAGATATGTCCGGATCCTCTTGGGAGGCCAGGTCGAGGGACCGTCCTGGGTCCTCGGGTTGTGGAGGAGGGCTGCTTATTTCCTTAACAGCCCGGCGCAGTTCTTGCGTTGAAGTCGTCAGACTGAATATTTAACAATGGGAATACAAAACGGATGGACAAGTAAATATGGCCGCTTACCCAGCTTGGGGGATTGTGCATGGAGAATCCACCCTGAGGGTTGACGCGGAGAAATTCCTCCTCTTCTCCCTTATACAAAGTGGACAAGATCTTTAGTAGAGCGGCAGCTGAATATGGCCCCTTACGGCCATAGCGGGTGGCGTCGTCCTCCCCGTTGAAGTCCCACATGGGGTGGCTTCTATACTGAAGCGGCTACTGTTGGGGAACGTAGCAGAAATTCAAAAATTTTCCTACGTAACACCAAGATCTATCTATGGAGAGACCAGCAACGAGTAGAAAGAGAGTGCATCTACATACCCTTGTAGATCGCTAAGCGGAAGCGTTCAAGTGAACGGGGTTAATGGAGTCGTACTCGTCGTGATTCAGATCACCAATGATCCTAGTGCCGGACGGACGGCACCTCCGCGTTCAACACACGTACAGCTCGACGATGTCTCCCACGCCTTGATCCAGCAAGGAGAGAGGGAGAGGTTGAGGAAGACTCCATCCAGCAGCAGCACAACAGCGTGGTGGTGATGGAGGAGCGTGGCAATCCTGCAGGGCTTCGCCAAGCACCTACGGGAGAGGAGGAGGTGTCACGGGAGGGAGGGAGGCGCCAAGGGCTCTGGTATGGATGCCCTCCCTCCCCTCCACTATATATAGGGGCAGGGGAGAGGGGGGAGGCGCAGCCTTGCCCCTTCCTCCAAGAAAGGGGCGCGGCTAAGAGGGGGGGAGGAGTCCATCCTCCCCAAGGCACCTCGGAGGTGCCTTCCCCCTTGAGGACTCTTCCCTCTAGGGTTCCCTAGGCGCATGGGCCTCTTGGGGCTGGTGCCCTTGGCCCATGTAGGCCAAGGCGCACCCCCTACAGCCCATGTGGCCCCCCCGGGGCAGGTGGCCCCACCCGGTGGGCCCCCGGGACCCTTTCGGTGGTCCCGGTACAATACCGATGACCCCGAAACTTGTCCCGATGGCCGAAACATGACTTCCTATATATAAATCTTTACCTCCGGACCATTCCGGAACTCCTCGTGACGTCCGGGATCTCATCCGGGACTCCGAACAACATTCGGTAACCACATACAAGCTTCCTTTATAACCCTAGCGTCATCGAACCTTAAGTGTGTAGACCCTACGGGTTCGGGAGACATGCAGACATGACCGAGACGTTCTCCGGTCAATAACCAACAGCGGGATCTGGATACCCATGTTGGCTCCCACATGTTCCACGATGATCTCATCGGATGAACCACGATGTCAAGGACTCAATCGATCCCGTATACAATTCCCTTTGTCTAGCGGTATTTTACTTGCCCGAGATTCGATCATCGGTATACCGATACCTTGTTCAATCTCGTTACCGGCAAGTCTCTTTACTCGTTCCGTAACACATCATCCCGTGATCAACTCCTTGGTCACATTGCGCATATGATGATGTCCTACCGAGTGGGCCCAGAGATACCTCTCCGTTTACACGGAGTGACAAATCCCAGTCTCGATCCGCATAAAACAATAGATACTTTCGGAGATACCTGTAGTGCACCTTTATAGTCACCCAGTTACGTTGTGACGTTTGATACACCCAAAGCACTCCTACGGTATCCAGGAGTTACACGCTCTCATGGTCAAAGGAAGAGATACTTGACATTGGCAAAGCTCTAGCAAACGAACTACACGATCTTTGTGCTATGCTTAGGATTGGGTCTTGTCCATCACATCATTCTCCTAATGATGTGATCCCGTTATCAACGACATCCAATGTCCATAGCCAGGAAACCATGACTATCTGTTGATCACAACGAGCTAGTCAACTAGAGGCTCACTAGGGACATATTGTGGTCTATGTATTCACACGTGTATTACGATTTCCGGATAATACAGTTATAGCATGAATAAAAAGACTATTATCATGAACAAAGAAATATAATAATAACACTTCTATTATTGCCTCTAGGGCATATTTCCAACAGTCTTCCACTTGCACTAGAGTCAATAATCTAGTTCACATCACCATGTGATTAACACTGACAGGTCACATCACCATGTGACCAACATCCAAAGAGTTTACTAGTGTCACTAAACTAGTTCACATCATTATGTGATCAAGACTCAATGAGATCTGGGGTTTGGTCATGTTCTGCTTATGAGAGAGGTTTTAGTCAACGGGTCTGAACCTTTCAGATCCGTGTGTGCTTTACAAATCTCTATGTCATCTCCTAGATGTAGCTCCCACGTTCTATTTGGAGCTATTCCAAATAACTGTTCTACTTGGAGCTATTCTAAATTGTTGCTCCATTATACGTATCCGGTATCTCTACTCAGAGCTATCCGGATAGGTGTCAAGCTTGCATCGACGTAACCTTTTACGACGAACTCTTTTACCACCTCCATAATCGAGAAAATTTCTTAGTCCACTAGTTACTAAGGATAACTTTGACCGCTGTCCTATGATCCATTCATGGATCACTCTTGTACCCCTTGACTGACTCATGGCAAGGCACACTTTCAGTGCGGTACACAGCATAGCATACTGTAGAGCCTACGTCTAAAGCATAGGGGACGACCTTCGCCCTTTCTCTCTATTCTGCCGTGGTCGAGCTTTAAGTCTTAACTTCGTACCTTACAACTCAGGCAAGAACTCCTTCTTTGACTGGTCCATCTTGAACACCTTCAAGATCATGTCAAGGTATGTGCTCATTTGAAAGTATTATTAAGCATTTTGATCTATCCTTATAGATCTTGATGCTCAATGTTCAAGTAGCTTAATCCAGGCTTTCTATTGAAAAACAATTTCAAAATAACCCTATATGCTTTCCAGAAATTCTACATCATTTCTGATCAACATGTATTCATCAGAAATTCTATAGTGCTCCCACTCACTTCTTTGGAAATACAAGTTTCTCATAAACTTTGTATAGACCCAAAATCTTTGATCATCTTATCAAAGCGTACATTCCAACTCCGAGATGCCTACTCCAGTCCTTAGAAGGATCGCTGGAGCCAGCATACCTTTTAGCATCCTTAGGATCGACAAAAACTTTCTGATTGTATTACATACAACCTTTCCTCACGAAAACCGGTAAGGAAACTCGTTTTGACATCCATCTGCCAGATTTCATAAATACAGCTAATGCTAACATGAATCCGACAGACTTTAAGCAACGCTACGGATGAGAAAATCTCATCGTAGTCAACTCCTTGAACTTGTGAAAAAACTCTTCCCCACAAGTCGAGCTTCATGGACGGTGACATTACCGTCCACGTTCGTCTTCTTCTTAAAGATCCATTTATCTCAATGGCTTGCCGATCATCGGGCAAGTCCACCAAAGTCCATGCTTTATTCTGATACATGGATCCTATCTCGGATTTCATGGCTTCTAGCCATTTATCGGAATCCGGGCCCACCATCGCTTCTCCATAGCTCGTAGGTTCATTGTTGTCCAGCAACATTACTTCCAAGACAGGATTACGTACCACTCTGAAGTAGTATGCATCCTTGTCATCCCACGAGGTTTGGTAGTGACTTGATCCGAAGTTTCATGATCAATATCATAAGCTTCCACTTCAATTGGTGTAGGTGCGACATGAACAACTTCCTGTGCCCTGATACACACTGGTTGAAGTGATGGTTCAATAACCATATCAAGTCTCCACCATCCTCCCACTCAACTCTTTCGAGAGAAACCTTTCCTCGAGAAAGGACCCGATTCTAGAAACAATTCATATTGCTTTTGGATCTGAGACAGGAGGTATACCCAACTGTTTTGGGTGTCCTATGAAGATGCATTTTATCCGCTTTGGGTTCGAGCTTATCAATCCTGAAACTTTTCCACATAAGCGTCGCAGCCCCAAACCTTTAAGAAACGACAACTTAGGTTTCTCTAAACCATAATTCATACGGTGTCATCTCAACGGAATTACGTGGTGCCCTATTTAAAGTGAATGTGGTTGTCTCTAATGCCTAACCCATGAACGATAGTGGTAATTCGATAAGAGACATCATGGTACGCACCATATCCAATAGGGTGCAACTATGATGTTCGGACACACCATCACACTATGGTGTTCCAGGCGGTATTAATTATGAAACAATTTCCACAATGTCTTAATTGTGTGCCAAAACTCGTAACTCAGATATTCATCTCTATGATCGTATCATAGACATTTTATCCTCTTGTCACAATGATCTTCTACTTCACTCTGAAATTACTTGAACCATTCAATAATTCAGAGTTGTGTTTCATCAAGTAAATATTCTCAACATCTACTCGAATCATCTGTGAAGTAAGAACATAACAATATTCACTGCATGCCTCAACATTTATTGGACTGCACACATCAAAATGTGTTACTTCCAACAAGTTGCTATCTTGTTCCATCTTATTGAAACCGAGGCTTTTCAGTCATCTTGCCTATGTGGTATGATTTGCATATCTCAAGTGATTCAAAATCAAGTGAGTCCGAACGGTCCATTTGCATGGAGTTTCTTCATGCATATACACCAATAGACATGGTTCGCATGTCTCAAACTTTTCAAAAACGAGTGAGTCCAAAGATCCATCAACATGGAGCTTCTTCATGCGTTTTATACCATTATGACTTACATGGCAGTGCCACAAGTAAGTGGTACTATCATTACTATCTTATATCTTTTGGCATGAAAATGTGTATCACTACGATCGAGATTCAATAAACCATTCCTTTAGGTGCAAGACCATTGAAGGTATTATTCAAAAATAGAGTAACCATTATTCTCCTTAAATGAATAACCGTATTGCGATAGACATAATCCAATCATGTCTATGCTCAACGCAAACACCAATCTCGGTGGTAGAGGGAGCGTGTGATGCTTGATCATATCAACCTTGGAAACACTTCCAACATATATCGTCAGCTCACCTTTAGCTAGTCTCCTTTTATTTCGTAGCTTTTATTTCGAGTTACTAACACTTTAGCAACCGAACTGGTATCTAGTACCCTTGTGCTACTAGGGGTACTAGTAAAGTACACATTAACATAATGTATATCCAATATACTTCTATCGACCTTGCCAGCCTTCTCATCTACCAAGTATCTAGGGTAATCCTGCTCCAGTGGTTGTTCCCCTTATTACAGAAGCACTTAGTCTCGGGTTTGGGTTCAACCTCGGGTTTCTTCACTAGAGCAGCAGCTGAATTGCCGTTTCATGAAGTATCCCTTTGTTCCCTTGCCCTTCTTGAAACTAGTGGTTTCACCAACCATCAACAATTGATGCTCCTTCTTGATTTCTACTTTCGCGGTGTCAAACATCGCGAATACCTCAAGGATCATCATATCTATCCCTGATATGTTATAGTTCATCACGAAGCTCTAGCGGCTTGGTGGCAATGTCTTTGGGGAAACATCACTATCTCATCTGGAAGATTAACTCCCACTTGATTCAAGTGATTGTTGCACTCAGACAATCTGAGCACAAGCTCAACGATTGATATTTTCTCCCTTAGTTTGCAGGCTAAGAAAATAGTCGGAGGTCTTATACCTCTTGACGTGGGCACGAGCCTGAAATCCCAATTTCAGCCCTCGAAACATCTCATATGTTCCGCGACGTTTCGAAAACGTCTTTGGTGCCTCTACTTAAACCATTTAACTGAACTATCACGTAGTTATCAAAACGTGTATGTTCGATGTTCGAAACATCCACAAACGACGTTTGGGGTTCAGCACACTGAGCAGTGCATTAAGGACATAAGCTTTCTACTGTCCGCATAATTGCTACTATCAACTTTCAACTATATTTTCTCTAGGAACATATCTAAAACAGTAGAACTATAGCGTGAGCTACGACATAATTTGCAAAAGGTCTTTTGACTATGTTCAGGATAATTGAGTCCATCTTATGAACTCCCACTCAGATAGACATCCCTCTGGTCATCTAAGTGATCACATGATCCGAGTCAACTAGGCCGTGTCCGATCATCACGTGAGACGGACTAGTCATCATCGGTGAACATCTTCATGTTGATCGTATCTACTATACGACTCATGCTCGACCTTTCGGTCTCCGAGTTCCAAGGCCATGTCTGTACATGCTAGGCTCGTCAAGTTAACCCTAAGTGTTTTCGCTGTGTAAAACTGTCTTACACCTGTTGTATGTGAACGTAAGAATCCATCACACCCGATCATCACGTGGTGCTTAGAAGCGACGAACTGTAGCAACGGTGCACAGTTAGGGGAGAACACTTGTTGAAATTTTGTAAGGGATCATCTTATTTACTACCGTCGTCCTAAGCAAACAAGATGCATAAACATGATAAACATCACATGCAATCAAATAGAGTAGTGACATGATATGGCCAATATCATATAGCTCCTTTGATCTTCATCTTCGGGGCTCCATGATCATCTTGTCACCGGCATGACACCATGATCTCCATCATCATGATCTCCATCATCGTGTCTTCATGAAGTTGTCACGCCGACGACTACTTCTACTTCTATGACTAACGCGTTTAGCAATAAAGTAAAGTAGTTTACATGGCGTTCTTCAATGACACGCAGGTCATACAATAAATAAAGACAACTCCTATGGCTCCTGCTGGTTGTCATACTCATCGACATGCAAGTCGTGAATCCTATTACAAGAACATGATCAATCTCATACATCACATATATCATTCATCACATCCTTTTGGCCATATCACATCACATAGCATACCCTGCAAAAACAAGTTAGACGTCCTCTAATTGTTGTTGCATGTTTTACGTGGCTGCTATGGGTTTCTAGCAAGAACGTTTCTTACCTACGCAAGACCACAACGTGATATGCCAATTGCTATTTACCCTTCATAAGGACCCTTTTCATCGAATCCGTTCCGACTAAAGTGGGAGAGACTGGCACCCGCTAGCCACCTTATGCACCAAGTGCATGTCAATCGGTGGAACCTGTCTCACGTAAGAGTACGTGTAAGGTCGGTCCGGGCCGCTTCATCCCACAATACCGTCGAAACAAGATTGGACTAGTAACAGTAAGCATATTGAACAACATCGACGCCCACAACTACTTTGTGTTCTACTCGTGCAAAGAATCTACGCAATAGACCTAGCTCATGATGCCACTGTTGGGGAACGTAGCAGAAATTCAAAAATTTTCCTACGTAACACCAAGATCTATCTATGGAGAGACCAGCAACGAGTAGAAAGAGAGTGCATCTACATACCCTTGTAGATCGCTAAGCGGAAGCGTTCAAGTGAACGGGGTTGATGGAGTCGTACTCGTCGTGATTCAGATCACCGATGATCCTAGTGCCGAACGGACGGCACCTCCGCGTTCAGCACACGTACAGCTCGATGATGTCTCCCACGCCTTGATCCAGCAAGGAGAGAGGGAGAGGTTGAGGAAGACTCCATCCAGCAGCAGCACAACGGCGTGGTGGTGATGGAGGAGCGTGGCAATCCTGCAGGGCTTCGCCAAGCACCTACGGGAGAGGAGGAGGTGTCACGGGAGGGAGGGAGGCGCCAAGGGCTCTGGTATGGATGCCCTCCCTCCCCTCCACTATATATAGGGGCAGGGGAGAGGGGGGAGGCGCAGCCTTGCCCCTTCCTCCAAGAAAGGGGTGCGGCTAAGAGGGGGGGAGGAGTCCATCCTCCCCAAGGCACCTCGGAGGTGCCTTCCCCCTTGAGGACTCTTCCCTCTAGGGTTCCCTAGGCGCATGGGCCTCTTGGGGCTGGTGCCCTTGGCCCATGTAGGCCAAGGCGCACCCCCTACAGCCCATGTGCCCCCCCGGGGCAGGTGGCCCCACCCGGTGGGCCCCCGGGACCCTTCCGGTGGTCCCGGTACAATACCGATGACCCCGAAACTTGTCCCGATGGCCGAAACAGGACTTCCTATATATAAATCTTTACCTCCGGACCATTCCGGAACTCCTCGTGACGTCCGGGATCTCATCCGGGACTCCGAACAACATTCGGTAACCACATACAAGCTTCCTTTATAACCCTAGCGTCATCGAACCTTAAGTGTGTAGACCCTACGGGTTCGGGAGACATGCAGACATGACCGAGACGTTCTCCGGTCAATAACCAACATCGGGATCTGGATACCCATGTTGGCTCCCACATGTTCCACGATGATCTCATCGGATGAACCACGATATCAAGGACTCAATCGATCCTGTATACAATTCCCTTTGTCTAGCGGTATTTTACTTGCCCGAGATTCGATCGTCGGTATACCGATACCTTGTTCAATCTTGTTACCGGCAAGTCTCTTTACTCGTTCCGTAACACATCATCCCGTGATCAACTCCTTGGTCACATTGCGCATATGATGATGTCCTACCGAGTGGGCCCAGAGATACCTCTCCGTTTACACGGAGTGACAAATCCCAGTCTCGATCCGCATAAAACAATAGATACTTTCGGAGATACCTGTAGTGCACCTTTGTAGTCACCCAGTTACGTTGTGACGTTTGATACACCCAAAGCACTCCTACGGTATCCAGGAGTTACACGCTCTCATGGTCAAAGGAAGAGATACTTGACATTGGCAAAGCTCTAGCAAACGAACTACACGATCTTTGTGCTATGCTTAGGATTGGGTCTTGTCCATCACATCATTCTCCTAATGATGTGATCCCGTTATCAAGGACATCCAATGTCCATAGCCAGGAAACCATGACTATCTGTTGATCACAACGAGCTAGTCAACTAGAGGCTCACTAGGGACATATTGTGGTCTATGTATTCACATGTGTATTACGATTTCCGGATAATACAGTTATAGCATGAATAAAAGACTATTATCATGAACAAAGAAATATAATAATAACACTTTTATTATTGCCTCTAGGGCATATTTCCAACAGCCACACCCCCCGCATAATGCATTCGGCCATAACCCCGATCATGGTTACTCCGGAATGGGCTAACAATCTTATTCGGCCCATCAGGTAAATGATGTCCCTGTCACCTCCCCTCTGAGGGCTCCGTGGGCTCCAGCTTAGGCACTTCTTTAAGGGAGCACTATTGAATTCAGGGAGGCCGATCCGAACAGGATCCGGCAGCGGGACGTCTTCTATATAAAACCACTCCGAGGGCCAGTCTTCGGACGCCTTCTTTGGGGTTCCGGACAGATATCTGGTCCCGGCGATGCGTCACACTTCGGCTCCGCCCACTTGATACATTGACCCCTTCTTGGAACGGGGCACGAGGCAAAATAGCTCCTTCCACAGTCCAAAATGAGCTTTGACACCCAAGAACAGCTCGCAGAGGGCTACAAAGCCCGCGATATGCAGTACTGAGGCAGGCGTGAGATTATGTAGCTGGAGGCCGTAGAACTCCAGCAACCCCCGGAGAAATGGATGGATTGGAAATCCGAGCCCCCTTATTAAGTAAGGGACGAGGCACACCCGCTCTCCTTTGGAGGGATTAGGGGCATTCTCTGCTTGCTCTCCGCCGTTGTAGACGGCAAGACCGGCTCGAACCGGGACCATATAGGCCGGGGGGAGAAATCCCTTGGTCTGGAGTGTCACTAGCTCGCTATGCGGGATGGAACATCTCTCCCAATATCCAGGCTTAGGGCTGGAAGGGCGAGGGGAGGAGTTGCGATGGCTGGCCATGGTGGAATGGACCTTTGTCGGATGCACTCTGATGAACACTCGCGGAGGGGAGAAGGTGTGGATTGGATCTAAATCCTCATCCCCTTAAATAGGGCAGCTCATTTACGCGACTAGGGGTGTGAATGTAAAAACACTAAGACTTTTCATATTCGTTTGACACGTGGGAAGTGGCCATTATTGGGCGTAGAAGCCAAGGAGCGCAACATCTACAAGAAACCGGACTTTATTCAAACAGGTACACGGAATTTGGAGGAGAACCCGCCTTGCAATGCCGAAGACAATCTGCGCGCCGGACTCATTGTCATTGAAGCCTGGTTCGGGGGCTACTGAGGGAGTCCTAGATTAGGGGGTGTCCGGACAGCCGGACTATATCCTTTGGCCGGACTGTTGGACTGTGAAGATACAAGATTGAAGACTCCGTCCCGTGTCCGGAAGGGACTTTCCTTGGCGTGGAAGGCAAGCTTGGCGATACGGATATGTAGATCTCCTACCATTGTAACCGACTCTATGTAACCCTAACCCCATCCGGTGTCTATATAAACCGGAGGGTTTTAGTCCGTAGGACAAGGTACACATCAACAATCATACCATAGGCTAGCTTCTAGGGTTTAGCCTCTTCGATCTTGTGGTAGATCTACTCTTGTACTACCCATATCATCAATATTAATCAAGCAGGACATAGGGTTTTACCTCCATCGAGAGGGCCCGAACCTGGGTAAAACTTCGTGTCCCTCGCCTCCAGTTACCATCCGGCCTAGACGCACAATTCGGGACCCCCTACCTGAGATCCGTGGGTTTTGACACCGACAATTGATCTTGATGAATATGAGTATTACAAGAGTTGATCTACCACGAGATCGTAATGTCTAAAACCCTAGAAGTCTAGCCTGTATGACTATGGTATTGAGTATATGCTATCCGGACTAAGTCCTCCAGTTATATAGACACCGGTAGGATCTAGGGTTACACAAGGTCGGTTACAAAGAAGGGAATCTACATATTTCATCGCCAAGCTTGCCTTCCACGCCAAGGAGAGTCCCATCCGGACAAAGGTGCAGTCTTCGGTCTTCGTATCTTCACAACCCATCAGTCCGGCCCATGGCAACAGGCCAGACGCCCGAGGACCCCTTAGTCCAGGACTCCCTTAGTAGCCCTTGAACCTGCTGGGTAACGTAGCAGAAATTCAAAAATTTCCTACGTGTCACCAAGATCGATCTATGGAGAAACTAGCAACAAGGGGAAGGAGAGTGGATCTACATACCCTTGTAGATCGCTATGCGGAAGCGTTCAAGAGAACGGGGTTGAAGGAGTCGTACTCGTCGTGATCCAAATCACCGGAGATCCTAGTGCCGAACGGACGGCACCTCCGCGTTCAACACACGTACAGCCCGGTGACGTCTCCCATGCCTTGATCCAGAAAGGAGAGAGGGAGAGGTTGAGGAAGACTCCATCCAGCAGCGGCACAATGGCGTGGTGGTGGTGGAGGAGCGTGGTACTCCAGGTGGGCTTCGCCAAGCACCGCAAGAGACGAGGAGGAGAAAGGTAGGGCTGCGCCAGGGAGAGATCAAATCGCGTGTCTTGGGCAGCCCAAAACCCCCACTATTTATAGGAGGAGGGGAGGAGGGTGCACCCCCTCTAGGGTTCCCACCCCTAGGGGGGGCAGCAGCCCTAGATGGGAAAGGGGGGCGGCCAAGAGGGGGAGAGGGGGCGCGCCCTAGGGTGGGCCTTAGGCCCATCTTTGCCTAGGGTTTCCCCCTTCTCCTCCTAGCTGCGCCTTGGGCCTTGTGGGAGGTGCACCAGCCCACTCAGGGGCTGGCCCCTTACCACTCTTGGTCCATGCAATCCTCCGGGGCTGGTGGCCCCACTTGGTGGACCCCCGGGACCCTCCCGGTGGTCCCGGTACGTTACTGATACAACCCGAAACTTTTCCGGTGACCAAAACAGGACTTCCCATATATAAATCTTTACCTCCGGACCATTCCGGAACTCCTCGTGATGTCCGAGATCTCATCCGGGACTCCGAACAACATTCGGTAACCATGTATATCTATTCCTTATAACCCTAGCGTCATTGAACCTTAAGTGTGCAGACCCTACGGGTTCGGGAACCATGCAGACATGACCTAGACGTTCTCCGGTCAATAACCAATGGTGGGATCTGGCTACCCATGTTGGTTCCCACATGTTCCATGATGATCTCATCGGATGAACCATGATGTCGAGGATTCGATCAATCCCGTATACAATTCCCTTTGTCTATCGGTATTGTACTTGCCCGAGATTCGATCGTCGGTATCTTGATACCTTGTTCAATCTCGTTACCGGCAAGTCTCTTTTACTCGTTCCGCAACACATCATCCCGTGATCAACTCCTTGGTCACATTGTGCACATTATGATGATGTCCTACCGAGTGGGCCCAGAGATACCTCTCCGTTTACACGGAGTGACAAATCCCAGTCTCGATTCGTGCCAACCCAACAGACACTTTCGGAGATACCTGTAGTGTACCTTTATAGCCACCCAGTTACGTTGTGACGTTTGGCACACCCAAAGTATTCCTACGGTATCCGGGAGTTGCACAATCTCATGGTCTAAGGAAATGATACTTGACATTAGTAAAGCTTTAGCATACGAACTACACGATCTTTGTGCTAGGCTTAGGATTGGGTCTTGTCCATCACATCATTCTCCTAATGATGTGATCTCGTTATCAACGACATCCAATGTCCATGGTTAGGAAACCGTAACCATCTATTGATCAACGAGCTAGTCAACTAGAGGCTTACTAGGGACATGGTGTTGTCTATGTATCCACACATGTAACTGAGTTTCCTATCAATACAATTCTAGCATGGATAATAAACGATTATCATGAACATGGAAATATAATAATAATCAATTTATTATTGCCTCTAGGGCATATTTCCAGCAGTCTCCCACTTGCACTAGAGTCAATAATCTAGTTCACATCGCCATGTGATTAACACTCATAGGTCACATCGCCATGTGACCATCATCCAAAGAGTTTACTAGTGTCACTAAACTAGTTCACATCATCATGTGATTAAGACTCAATGAGTTCTGGGTTTGATCATGTTTTTCTTGTGAGAGAGGTTTTAGTCAACGGGTCTGCAATATTCAGATCCGTATGTACTTCACAAATCTCTATGTCATATCGTAGATGCTGCTACTACGTTCCACTTGGAGCTATTCCAAATGGTTGCTCCACTATACGTATCCGGTTTGCTACTTAGAGTCATTCGGATAGGTGTTAAGGCTTGCATCGACGTAACCCTTACGCCGAACTCTTTATCACCTCCATAATCGAGAAACATGTCCTTATTTTCTCCAAGGACAATTTTGACCGCTGTCTGGTGATCCACTCCTTGATCACCTTTGTACCCTCTTGCCGGACATGTGGCAAGGCACACATCAGGTGCGGTACACAGCATAGCATACTATGGAGCCTATGTCTAAGCATAGGGGACGACCTTCGTCCTTTCTCTCTATTCTGCCGTGGTCGAGCTTTAAGTCTTAACTTCATACCTTACAACTCAGGCAAGAACTCCTTCTTTGACTGATCCATCTTGAACACCTTCAAGGTCATGTCAAGGTATGTGCTCATTTAAAAGTACCATTAAGTGTTTTGATCTATCCTTATAGATCTTGATGCTCAATGTTCAAGTGGCTTAATCCAGGTTTTACATTGAAAAACACTTTTCAAATAACCCTATATGCTTTCCAGAAATTCTACATCATTTCTGATCAACAATATGTCAACAACATATACTCATCAGAAATTCTATAGTGCTCCCACTCACTTCTTTGGAAATACAAGTTTCTCATAAACTTTGTATAAACCCAAAACCTTTGATCATCTCATCAAAGCGTACATTCCAACTCCGAGATGCCTACTCCAGTCCTTAGAAGGATTGCTGGAGCTTTGCATACTTGTTAGCATTTTTCAGGATTGACAAAACCTTCTGGCTGTATCTCATACAACCTTTCCTCAAGAAAATCATCGAGGAAACAATGTTTTGACATCCTATTTGCAAGATTTCATAAATAATGCAGTAACTGCTAACATAATTCCAACAGACTTTTAGCATCGCTACGTGTGAGAAAGTCTCATTGTAGTCAACTCCTTGAACTTGTCGGGAAACATCTTAACGACAAGTCGAGCTTTCTTAATGGTGACATTTACCATCATTGTCCGTCTTCCTTTTAAAATCCATCTGTACTCAACAGCCTCACAACCATCGAGCCGTTCTGCCAAAGTCTACACTTTGTTTTCATACATGGATCCTCTCTCGGATTTTATGGCCTCGAGCCATTCATCGGAATCTGGGCCCACCATCGCTTCTCCATAGCTCGTAGGCTCATTGTTGTCTAGCAACATGACTTCCAAGACAGGATTACATACCACTCTGAAGTAGTACGCATCCTTGTCATCCTACGAGGTTTGGGAGTGACTTGATCCGAAGTCTCATGATCAATATCATAAGCTTCCACTTTAATTGGTGTAGGTGCCACAGGAACAACTCTTTGTGCCCTGCTATACACTAGTTGAAGTAACGGTTCAATAACCTCATCAAGTCTCCACCATCCTCCCACTCAATTCTTTCGAGAGAAACTTTTCCTCGAGAAAGGACCCGATTCTAGAAACAATCCCTATTGCTTTCGGGTCTGAGACAGGAGGTATACCCAACTGTTTTAGGTATTCTATGAAGATGCATTCATCCGCTTTGGGTTTGAGCTTATCAGCCTGAAACTTTTTCACATAAGCGTCGTAGCCCCAAACCTTTTAAGAAATGACAGCTTAGGTTTCTCTAAACCATAGTTCATACGGTGTCATCTCATCGGAATTACATGGTGCCCTATTTAAGGTGAATGTGGTTGTCTCTAATGCCTAACCCATAAACTATCGTGGTAATTCAATAAGAGACATCATGGTATGCGTCATATCCAATAGGGTGCAGTTATGATGTTCGGACACACCATCACACTATGGTGTTCCAGGCTGTATTAGTTGTGAAACAATTTCCACAATATCTTAATTCTGTGCCAAACTCGTAATTCAGATATTCATCTCTAAGATCATATCATAGATCTTTTATCCTCTTGTCACGACGATCTTTCAACTTCACCCTGAAATTACTTGAACCTTTCAATAATTCAGACTCGTGATTCATCAAGTAAATATACTCAACATCTACTCAAATCATCTGTGAAGTAAGAACATAACGATATCCACTACACACCTCAGCACTCAATGGACTGCAGACATCAAAATGTATTACTTCCAACAAGTTGCTTTCTAGTTCCATTTTACTGAAAACGAGGCTTTCAGTCATCTTGCCCATGTGGTATGATTTGCATGTCTCAAGTGATTCCAAAATCAAGTGAGTCCAAACGGTCCATCTGCATGGAGTTTCTTCATGCATATAAACCAATAGGCATGGTTCGCATGTCTCAAGTGATTCAAAATCAAGTGAGTCCAAAGATCCGTCAACATGGAGCTTCTTCATGCGTTTTATACCAATATGACTCAAATTACAGTGCCACAAGTATGTGGTAATATCATTATTATCTTATATATTTTGGCATGAACGTGTGTATCACTACGATCGAGATTCAATAAACCATTCATTTTAGATGCAAGACCATTGAAGGTATTATTCAAATAAACAGGGTAACCATTATTCTCCTTAAATGAATAACCGTATTGCGATAGACATAATCCAATCATGTCTATGCTCAACGCAAACACCAATCTCGATGGTAGAGGGAGCGTGCGATGCTTGATCACATCAAGCTTGGGAAAAACTTCCAACACATATCGCCAGCTCATCTTTAGCTAGTCTCCATTTACTCCGCATCCTTTTATTTTGAGTTTACTAACATTTAGCAACCGAACCGGTATCTAATACCATGGTGCTACTAGGAGTACTAGTAAAGTACACATTAACACAATGTATATCCAATATACTTCTATCGACCTTGCCAGCCTTCTCATCTACCAAGTATCTAGGGCAATTCTTCTCCAGTGGCTGTTCCCCTTATTACAGAAGCACTTAGTCTCGGGCTTGGGTTCAACTTTGGGTTTCTTCACTAGAGCAGCAGCTGATTTGCCGTTTCATGAAGTATCCCTTCTTGCCCTTGCCCTTCTTGAAACTAGTGGTTTCACCAACCATCAACAATTGATGCTCCTTCTTGATTTCTACTTTTGTGGTGTCAAACATCGCGAATATCTCAAGGATCATCATATATGTCCCTGATATATTATAGTTCATCACGAAGCTCTAGCAGCTTGGTGGTAATGACTTTGGAGAAACATCACTATTTCATTTGGAAGATCAACTCCCACTCGATTCAAGTGATTGTTGTACTCAGACAATCTGAGCACAAGCTCAACAATTGAGCTTTTCTCCCTTAGTTTGCAGGCTAAGAAAATCGTCGGAGGTCTTATACCTCTTGACGTGGGCACGAGCCTGAAATCCCAATTTCAGCCCTCGAAACATCTCATATGTTTCGCGACGTTTCAAAAACGTTTCGGTGCCTCAATTCTAAACCATTTAACTGAACTATCACGTAGTTATCAAAATGTGTATGTCAGATGTTCGCAACATCCACAGACGACGTTCGAGGTTCAGCACACTGAGCGGTGCATTAAGGACATAAGCCTTCTATGAAGCAATGCGGACAATCCTCAGTTTACGGACCTAGTCCGCATAATTGCTACTATCAACTTTCAACTAAATTTTCTCTAGGAACATATCTAAACAGTAGAACTAAAGCGCGAGCTACGACATAATTTGCGAATACCTTTTGACTATGTTCAGGATAATCAAGTTCATCTAATGAACTCCCACTCAGATAGACATCCCTCTAGTCATCTAAGTGATTACATGATCCGAGTCAACTAGTCCGTGTCCGATCATCACGTGAGACGAACTAGTCATCATCGGTGAACATCTTCATGTTGATCGTATCTACCATACGACTCATGCTCGACCTTTCGGTCTCTTGTGTTCCGAGGCCATGTCTGTACATGCTAGGCTCGTCAAGTTAACCTAAGTGTTTCGCGTGTGTAAATCTGTCTTACACCCGTTGTATGTGAACGTCAGAATCTATCACACCCGATCATCACGTGGTGCTTCGATACAACAAACTGTCGCAACGGTGCACAGTTAGGGGGAACACTTTCTTGAAATTATTATGAGGGATCATCTTATTTACTACCGTCGTTCTAAGTAAACAAGATGCAAAAACATGATAAACATCACATGCAATCAAATAGTGACATGATATGGCCATCATCACTTTGCTCCTTTTGATCTCCATCTTCGGGGCTCCAAGATCATCATCGTCACCGGCATGACACCATGATCTCCATCATCATGATCTCCATCATCGTGTCTTCATGAAGTTGTCTCGCCAACTATTACTTCTACTACTACAACTAACGGTTAGCAATAAAGTAAAGTAATTACATGACATTTATGTTGACACGTAGGTCATAAATAAATTAAGACAACTCCTATGGCTCCTGCCGGTTGTCATACTCATCGACATGCAAGTCGTGATTCCTATTACAAGAACATGATCAATCTCATACATCACATATCATTCATCACATTCTTCTTGGCCATATCACATCACATAGCATACCCTGCAAAAACAAGTTAGACGTCCTCTAATTGTTGTTTGCATGTTTTACGTGGCTGCTATGGGTTTCTAGCAAGAACGTTTCTTACCTCCGCAAAAAACCACAACGTGATATGCCAATTGCTATTTACCCTTCATAAGGACCCTTTTCACCGAATCCGATCCGACTAAAGTGGGAGAGACAGACACCCGCTAGCCACCTTATGCAACTAGTGCATGTCAGTCGGTGGAACCAGTCTCACGTAAGAGTACGTGTAAGGTCGGTCCGGGCCACTTCATCCCACAATGCCGCCGAATCAAGATTGGACTAGTAACGGTAAGCATATTGAACAAAATCAACGCCCATAACTACTTTGTGTTCTACTCGTGCATAGAATCTACGCAATAGACCTAGCTCATGATGCCACTGCTGGGTAACGTAGCAGAAATTCAAAATTTTCCTACGTGTCACCAAGATCGATCTATGGAGAAACTAGCAACAAGGGGAAGGAGAGTGGATCTACATACCCTTGTAGATTGCTATGCGGAAGCGTTCAAGAGAATGGGGTTGAAGGAGTCGTACTCGTCGTGATCCAAATCACCGGAGATCCTAGTGCCGAACGGACGACACCTCCGCGTTCAACACACGTACAGCCCGGTGACGTCTCCCATGCCTTGATCTAGCAAGGAGAGAGGGAGAGGTTGAGGAAGACTCCATCCAGCAGCAGCACAATGGCGTGGTGGTGGTGGAGGAGCGTGGTACTCCAGCTGGGCTTCGCCAAGCACCGCAAGAGACGAGGAGGAGAGAGGTAGGGCTGCGCCAGGGAGAGATCAAATTGCGTGTCTTGGGCAGCCCAAAACCCCCACTATTTATAGGAGGAGGGGAGGAGGGTGCGCCCCCTCTAGGGTTCCCACCCCTAGGGGGGCGGCAGCCCTAGATGGGAAAGGGGGGCGGCCAAGAGGGGGAGAGGGGGCACGCCCTAGGGTGGGCCTTAGGCCCATCTGTGCCTAGGGTTTCCCCCTTCTCCTCCTAGCTGCGCCTTGGGACTTGTGGGAGGCGCACCAGCCCACTCAGGGGCTGGTCCCTTACCACTCTTGGCCCATGCAAGCCTCCGGGGCTGGTGGCCCCACTTGGTGGACCCCCGGGATCCCCCCGGTGGTCCCGGTACGTTACCGATACAACCCGAAACTTTTCCGGTGACCAAAACAGGACTTCCCATATATAAATCTTTACCTCCGGACCATTCCGGAACTCCTCGTGATGTCCGGGATCTCATCCGGGACTCCGAACAACATTCGGTAACCATGTATATCTATTCCTTATAACCCTAGCGTCATCGAACCTTAAGTGTGTAGACCCTACGGGTTCGGGAACCATGCAGACATGACCTAGACGTTCTCCGGTCAATAAACAACAGCGGGATCTAGATACCCATGTTGGTTCCCACATGTTCCACGATGATCTCATCGGATGAACCACGATGTCAAGGATTTGATCAATCCCGTATACAATTCCCTTTGTCTATCGGTATTGTACTTGCCCGAGATTCGATCGTCGGTATCTTGATACCTTGTTCAATCTCGTTACCGGCAAGTCTCTTTTACTCGTTCCGCAACACATCATCCCGTGATCAACTCCTTGGTCACATTGTGCACATTATGATGATGTCCTACCGAGTGGGCCCAGAGATACCTCTCCGTTTACACGGAGTGACAAATCCCAGTCTCGATTCGTGCCAACCCAACAGACACTTTCGGAGATACCTGTAGTGTACCTTTATAGCCACCCAGTTACGTTGTGACATTTGGCACACCCAAAGTATTCCTACGGTATCCGGGTGTTGCACAATCTCATGGTCTAAGGAAATGATACTTGACATTAGTAAAGCTTTAGCATACGAACTACACGATCTTTGTGCTAGGCTTAGGATTGGGTCTTGTCCATCACATCATTCTCCTAATGATGTGATCCCGTTATCAACGACATCCAATGTCCATGGTCAGGAAACCGTAACCATCTATTGATCAACGAGCTAGTCAACTAGAGGCTTACTAGGGACATGGTGTTGTCTATGTATCCACACATGTAACTGAGTTTCCTATCAATACAATTCTAGCATGGATAATAAACGATTATCATGAACAAGGAAATATAATAATAATCAATTTATTATTGCCTCTAGGGCATATTTCCAACAGAACCCGGCTTCAATGACAAGGTATCCGACACATAGTGCTGTCTTCGGCATTGCAAGGCGGGTTCCTCCTTCCGAACTCCAAAAATAGTCTTCAGACGAATTGATCGTGTCCGGACCTGTAACACACAGCCATAAAGAGTATAACACTTTCATGAATCCAATCTGCTGGTAACTTCAGTAATGTGACGTCACGCCTTCACGGCCTTCATTTCGAACTGTTTCTCGTCCCGCCGTTCCATGTTTCGGGGCGTGGTTTTTATTGACACGTCTTGTCGAAGCAGGGATCGTGCCCCCTTATTGCGGGTTTTTCATCAATAAGAGCGTGGGTAACCCAACCGTCCTGCGAGAAAGATTCCTTAGGAATAGGCAGGTTCTTAGGCTTAGGAGGAGGAGTTCAATACCGAGGCCTTTATAAAGGAACCAATGGCCGTATTTTTTATGCCAACTTCTCCTCAGCCTCCCCAACCCCGAGTTCCAGCACCCAAGGTTTCGACTTCATTGCTTCCAGCCTTCCCATCATGTCCGGATCCATCTCCCAAGGCCGATGGGTGGCTTCCTCCGTTACAGAGGAGGATATCACAAAGCTTCGGGCGGCCAGATATTTGACCACAAAGGTCCACCACCGGCTTCCTGCTCAAGGATAGGTTATTCCAACCCCCAGATCCGGTGAGAGGGTTGTATTTATCTCCCACTTCCTCCGGGGGTTAGGGTTCGCTCTTCACCCCTTCGTCTGAGGGCTAATGTTTTATTACAGGCTAGATTTTCATGATCTTGCCCCGGACTCTATCCTCCATGTCTTGGCATTTATCATTACACGCGAGGCCTTCCCCCGAATCCCCCACACTCCGGCTTATGGCTCAAGACCTTCAGTGCGAAGCCGAAGGTAGTTGACGGGGAATAGGTGGAGTGCGGCAGTGCTATGGTCAGCCAACTCACCAACACTCTTTGGCCAAAAGGTTCTTTTACCGAGACTTCCAATCACTAGCATCGGGAGTGGTTTTACATTACAGAGCCCCACATCACCAAGTGGGTAGCTGCACCCACCTTCTGTCCTGGCCCACCGTTACAACTTGCATCATGGGTCAACAAGGGGCTGGGCTAGGGATCAGTTGATGAGGTGCGGACTTTACAGAGCCGCATCCGAACCCTCCTCGAGAGAGATATCGATCTTGTCAACATGATCCAAGTGATGTTAGTTCGCCAAATCCTGCCCTGCCAGCGCAGGTCTCACCGCATGTGGGAGCTTAATCCAGAAGGACCATGAACCCTTCAATACTTCTTCGGCACCACACACGAAGGGATGTGGAAGTTATTTTTCGGGAAGCGGAAACATTGGTAGGACACTGCCGAGGACGCTGGCCTTAACTGCAATCGTCCGGATACCCCGGTAAGCACTTGGCTTTCGAACACTTTGTAATTAGGCATACTGTAATATGTTACTGAGCAAGCTATCTTCTTCCAGGGCTGGATAAAGAAGGCGGAACTAATTATGTGTTCGACCCCTCTGCCTGAGGGCCCAGCGAATCCTGTTCTAACAAGGATGCTGGCCCTGGCACCATACCAGATGCCTATGAAGGAGGGCGAGGAGGAGAGTGAGAGGACCAAAGATGGCCGTTATTCCAAGGGTACGTCGGACTTTGTGTCTGGGGGAATCAAAATCCCCTCACCCGAAGACAAAAGTTAAGGGGGGGGGGCACTATCTCCTTCCCTCCTAGGAAGAAGAGGGCCGCCTCCGAAGATTGGGAGAAGCAGGCTCCTAAGCGAGACAAGATGCCTCTAGGGGGCGGCTCGGGCCTGGAGGACGTCGAAGCGCAGTCTCATGACGAGGACAAGCTTCCGGCCTGGAATATTTTTTTTGCAGCTCAGCATGCAGTCTCCTTCAACAATCCTCTTCCTCAGGGGACCTTCTCCCGGAGATGATGGAAAGCGAGACGCCCCCACCGGCCTCTCCATCCAATAGGGCGAACGACTTTGAGGTGTCGTCGCGGTCTCCCCCGACCAACAAGTGGTGCCAGGGATGATGAAGACTGCCGGTGTCAAAACCGGCGGATCTCGGGTAGGGGGTCCCGAACTGTGCGTCTAGGCGGATGGTAACAGGAGGCAGGGGACACGATGTTTTACCCAGGTTCGGGCCCTCTTGATGGAGGTAAAACCCTACGTCCTGCTTGATTAATATTGATGATATGGGTAGTACAAGAGTAGATCTACCACGAGATCAGAGAGGCTAAACCCTAGAAGCTAGCCTATGGTATGATTGTATGTTGTATATGATCTATCGACTAGCCTGGCCTCGGTTTATATAATGCACCAGAGGCCTAGGATAACAAGAGTCCTAGCCAAATACACCAGTGGGGAGGAGTCCTTGTCTTGATCGCCAAGTCTTGTGGAATCTTCCTTGTATGTGGCAGCTGTCCGAACTGGCCCATGAGTATACGGCAATGGGGGTCCTTGGCCCAATCTAACAGATCGGGAGATGACGTGGTGAGTACCCCCTAGTCCAGGCCACCGTCAGTAGCCCCCTGAACCGGTCTTCAAGTTAGGGACGCTCCTCGATTCTTCCGAACCATTCTTCATCTTCGGTCGTCGGTCTTGAAAACTGGTTCAACAAATCTTCTCATCTTCGATCTTGAGGATCGCCGAAATGCATTCGACGAGTTTACACATCGGGTATCCGAGGAGCCCCTTTAAGTTTCCGGCCTTTATCAATGCCTTGTTATTTTTATGCCACACCTCGGGTTTGAAGTTGTTCTCGGGCGGCAACGTCCTCTTGCGTCCGAGCTCCAACGCCAGACTGCATTCGAGGTATCTTTTGCAGCCGAGCACCAACGCCATACCGCTTCCCAGCTCTAACGCTGGAATGTATCCAAGCTCCAACGCTAGACTATGTATCCGAGCTCCAATGCCGGACTGTATCCGAGCTCCAACACCGGACTGTATCCGAGGTGTCGTAAATCACCTTGGTTCAAAGAAGTTTGAAGGAGTTTAGCCGAGCTTAATGCCGGAAATGCCCTCTATGGAGCCAGCCACTAGCGCCCGAGCTTTATGCCGGACTGCTTCCGAGGTGGTGCACCACCCCAAATGTGGGCCCATTTTTGTCAATATTTTTGATTGGTGCAATTTATTCTCTGCCGAGATATATAGCTAGTAGCCCTCAAGGTGGGTATCGGTCTAAAACCCGAGATGCACATGAAGGATGACATACGACCACTGATCCCAGTAGCCACTGAGACTCAGGTTGATTTGCAAAATCGGTCTGAGGATCAAGTCCTAGCTCGGCAGAATACTTCGGGACACAAAAAGCGGCGTGCTTAGCCCTCGAGACTCAGGTTGGGTGCGGCCGACCAACCTGAGGATCAAAATCTCCTCAGAAACTATATTGCACATAAAATTTTCTGCATTCGATAGGCAATGCAGTAGCCCCCGAGAAATTGGTCGGGTGGCAACACCAGATCAGGGGATCGATGTGCCCCTTTAATATTTGTAAATAATAACCCCGAAGCCCAGTAGCCCCGAGCCTTAATGCGGGCACGGGTGGCCGAATTAAGGATCGATATCCATAGTAAAATCACAAATTATGTGTAATGACTCTATGTATCCAAGTACTTTACGTCATTAATGCTCGGATCCGCATTGTACAAAACTTTGTTGACCGACCATCGGCTTCCACCTCCTCGGCCAGTAGCCGAGGAGTGTTTGTCCTACTTTATAAAGCCTTTATGAGGGCAAAGATTTACGACAAACAAGGCAATCTGGCCATACGGTTTTATAAACAAAGGTACGCAGAGAGATATGTTATATTACTGTTTAACAGAAGAAATGTCTTCCAAAGAAAATAGTCCCGCTATCGGTTCCTTTCTTTGGGTTGTCATGCTAAGCATGATCATGAAACCTCAGCTCCAATGTAAGAGCAAAATATCGAGGATTTAGTTTGGGAGGCCAGTTAATAGCCCCCGGTAGTGTTCGGCGACAGTCGAGGTCAAGCCGTAAACACTTCGGCCATTGTTATGAATGGCCCGTCATTTAACACCGTCATCGGATCGCTGACCAGTTTACGCTTATTGTGACAGTCAGTTTTCGGCTTTCTCCACTGAGGTGCTTAACCATGTGAGCTGGAAGCACAATCGCAGTGGTTCTCCCTTTGCACACCTAGCCGAACAAAGCGGAACGTAGGAGGCAAGCGCAGGAGCCGGGCAACCCAACTATTGACCGAAGACACAATTCGAAATCGATGCATATATAGCAATATCCGAGAATGTTTTTGCCGAATCTCTAAAGGTGTCCGGCGTTGCACTGCGAGACTTGTGCTGAAAACACACAAATAGTTTAAAAGTGCCACAAGCTTGGAAAACCAAAAAACGTCAGTAAAAACTTGACGTCCGAACAAGATCGAGTGTTCGATGCCAATCCGAAAATTGGCCTTAGAAAAAAAGTGCTTCTGTCGTGCTTTAACATGACACATCCTATCTCAAGACTTCAAGCGGGTCAGCCTACGGCTTCAACCTCCTATCACGAAGGCGGAGTACTTCTCGTTAGGCCAGCTTAGCAAACTAAACTCTAGCGGCTTTGAGAGAGAAATTAGGCTCCCCGGCTAGTGACCACACACTCGTGTCGAAAAAAGGAGTGATAAATAATTATAATAATAATAAAACTTTGCAACGACTAAGAAGAAGAACACTTATTATAAAACAGCTCAAATAAATTTAAGAGCCCCCAAGTGACTTGGGTAAAAGAATGATTGCATGTACCGAAGTACTTATATCATATCTATGTTCAATCGAACTTTAAACGCGTCTTAACCGACTGTCGGCTTCTCCCTCTTCGGTCAAGGACCGAAAAGTGTTATGTACTCCATCTGTCAAGAATATCGACGGTATTTCCAATAACCAGGCAATCAGGCCATAAGGCTGTAACAGACAAAGCGCGCTCAGGGAACTTATGCTATATTACTGCGAAGTGTAAGAAGCATCTTCGAAGAAAATAGTACCCCCACCGATACCTTTCTTCGGTGCTCATTGTTATTATGAGACTTGTGCAATAGACTTTTTGTACTCATGAGTTCCGTTGTGTGCCGACCATCATTGAAAACTATAAGAGCGCTAGCTTTCAGCTTCACCCAGTCTGAGGTCTGGCTCAGATGACCCAATCGTGACAATCACAGAGGTGCTCCCTTTACTCCCTAGCCGAACAATCGGGAACGTAGGGGTAAACACAGGAGCGAGGCAACCCAGCTTGCAAATCGCTTAAGTCAATATGGTGCATATTTGTGGCATAATACACAAACAAGGAACGAAGTCGTACAAGTATAATCATATGCAAGAGGAAAAGCTTCATAAAGGAAGCCCCCAAGTGAATTGGGTCCTTGAATTTGTGTGTCACAAACAAAGTTTTGACAAGGATATTTTTTACAAGCAACTTTTTTCCAAAAAAGTATAATGCTTGGTCGAACCTAACACAAATAAAAAAAAAATTAAAACTTGGAGCATGAAGGCAACTTAGCTGGTTAATGTGTTCGGTATTGACGACGTGGTCCGAGCTTGATGCGGGACAAGGTTCCATCCCCAAGCCGGTCCCGAGGTGGCGGAGCAAAGAGCTCGGCACACCAAAGTGGTGACATAGCACAGCCAATGCAGGCCGGCAGAGTGATACCGAAGTCCCCGGCATGGGGTAATGAAGTGTTGACGAAGCCCCCCATCCAGCCGAGGTGACGTGGTATGTCAGTACGCCGAGTTGACGATACTGCCCAACCCGGATCATTTTCCTATGCACAAGAAATAGTGCAAACCGGAGATAATAGTAATGATAATAATAAAAAAATGTTGCATAATAAATAATTTATGCAAAGTGAGTAATAAAAGAAATATGGCCTGGCGCCGAAGTCAATGTCGATGCAGGGCGTCGGCGTGATGCGGTAAAGGCATGGCAAAGCCTGAATTCACAGGTCGGTCCGAGCTCCGGATGCGGCGTTCGCCGGACTATGTACGGAAACTGACCGAGCCACCATGCGACTGTTGTTAATGCGGCCACCATTTGATGGACCTGTGTACATAAGATGGACAAACCAGAGTAATAATTCCTTGGGAAAATTAACCCAAACAAGCAAAAAATACTGGGATTAATAGTACCTGGTTTATTTGTTGCAATCCGAAGGAAAGTGATTCCCAAAATTGGGACTCGATCCACACACCCATTGCCCGATGGGCGATAAAACGACGGCATGGCAATGCTGGCAAAGGTTGGCTCGCCGAGGCAAAGCCCTCGGTCCAGCTAACGTGACGGAGCTGGTCGGCTAGTGACGCCGAAGTGTCTGGAGTAGGTTGATGAAAAGATGGCGAAGCCCCCGGTCCAACCGATATGTCAAAGTAGGTCGGCATGATGGACACCAGCTTGAAGAAGCAATAGTGCGGCCCTGCCGATGTAGGTCGTGACGTGGTCGATGCCGGCTTGATGAAGCGACCGTGCGACGATGCCGGTATTTCCGCTCCGTGTAATCCATGGGGCGGCGATGTTGGTGATGATTTATCCTTCAAGATGCCAGACTCTTGTTCGGCTTGCCGAGATGATGATCCGAAGAAGCTGAGCGAGGCTCAACAAAGTGACGACGTGTCTAGCGCAGGTCGGCAGCCGTGGAGCAATATTGCCGGACTGGTTTGACACCAGCATGATGTTGATGATCATGTTCAAAAGATCTTAAAGTTAGTGGGATGTGTTCGGGAACGAAACACAATACCCTATACAAAACTTCCTTAAAAAAGGATGTCCGAAATCCCGTTCATAAAAAAGACGAACTCGGCTCGGGTTCGTTTTCGCGCAGAAAACAGATCTGAAAAGTGATGCACTAATCGGAAGGTTCCCGGAGTTTGGACGGTCGGAACGAGCTGAAATTTTGAGAGGTGGTAGATATAGGAATTCCGCAGCTGATCAAGGTTGGATCTTCCAAAGGACGCCCGAGCAGAAGCTGGACACCACGCCCTAATCTCATCCAGATTCCCGTCCAGATTTGACAGGGCTCCGGTATATCATGGATTGCCAGAGATTCCTCCATCGGAACTCGACGAAATTTTCTAGGGTTGTTGTAGACTCAATTCCTCACAATTCCACTGAAGCAATCGTTAAAAAGACACTTGAGGAGGCGGTGGCGGCAGACACAAGTTTGCTGTCCAGAAAAAACAGCACGGTCGCCCGAGGGCAATGTTGACGTTGAGCCCCCGGGCTCCCTGGATTATTCCTCCATGATCTTGATAGAGATCGGAGTTGATGTTTTTAAAGGCCCTCATCCGAACATGACGATCGGAGGTAGGGCGCAATCCTTGGTCAAACCAAGGTGACCAGTCGAGCTGGTGACAAAGATGCCAAAGTCGCAGTTGATCTACAGGCGAGCCATCAACCTTTTGCCGAACACACAGCGGAACTCTCAATGAAAGCACCAATGTCGGTGTCAAAACCGGCGGATCTCGGGTAGGGGGTCCCGAACTGTGTGTCTAGGCGGATGGTAACAGGAGGCAGGGGACACGATGTTTTACTCAGGTTCGGGCCCTCTTAATGGAGGTAAAACCCTACGTCTTGCTTGATTAATATTGATGATATGGGTAGTACAAGAGTAGATCTACCACGAGATCAGAGAGGCTAAACCCTAGAAGCTAGCCTATGGTATGATTGTATGTTGTATATGATCTATCGACTAGCCTGACCTCAGTTTATATAATGCACCAGAGGCCTAGGATAACAAGAGTCCTAGCCGAATATGCCGGTGGGGAGGAGTCCTTGTCTTGATCGCCAAGTCTTGTGGAATCTTCCTTGTATGCGGCAACTGTCCGAACTGGCCCATGAGTATACGGCCATGGGGGTCCTCGGCCCAATCTAACAGATCGAGAGATGACGTGGTGAGTACCCCCTAGTCCAGGACACCGTCAAAGACATTACCCGAAGGTGATACTTCGGCGGCCCAGGGTTCGGGGAACAACAATGAAGGCCCCGAAGAATCTGGTATACAACCGGATACAAATAAACGGATCCCTTCAAAGGGTGGCCGTACTCCTACGGCAGCCTCCGGAGACCCAGAGGTGCCAGATATCTTGACGAACATGATGCGGCAGGCGTCCGTCTCAGAGGAACATCGTACCTTGATGTGCGCGGTGGTTGAAAAGGTCCTGTCCACGAAGAGCGGATTGAATGAGGCCTTTGCGAGTCTGCTAAGAGGCTTCGAGGTTTGTACTATAATATGTGCAATTGTGTTTTATTTATAAAATACATCTGTGTATAGATAGTAGCCCCTGAGACTCGGGTTGGATTCCCATGGGAGGCGAACAGAGTATCAAGAAGAAATATTCAAGGACTAATCTGGTTAACTTTGAACACAGGCTGCTTCCCCCCTGGCTACTTCCCAGACTGTGGATATTGCCGAGCTGCAACGGAAGCTTGATGTGTATGAGAATTGTATGAGACAATTTTATAGTTAATCTATTTGTATATTTTGCTCGAAAGCTTGAATTCCTCCTGTGCGGCCGTTTTAATATAATCTGAAAGTTTTTGAGTCGTCAGCTTCAGTCCCCTTGTAGGAAGCATAGGGTTGTTCGAAAAAGCATCTGATCACTCTTGACCCTACATCTTGGTCCGTGAAGGAGGTGTCAATGGAGAACCAGGCAACCAGACTATAGGGCATTAACACTTTCACTTAGCCATAGGAGTTTTATGGTGGGTCTATGTAGCGACCAGACCTCTAACAGTCGAATCTCTGTACTCCGGTGTCATCCCTGGATCAGTAATGCTGACACCACACAGTACTTGAAGGATTTATAACAGAGTAGCAATCACACACTTATTACATCGAGTGTCTCAAAAGAGAACTTATTACAATAAATATGGCTTAAGGCCATCTAATAACGATAACATCGGAAGGCTTGGAAGATAAGTCAGTCCATCAACTCCAACGGAACCACGACCTAAAAGCACCTTACTCGTCGTCTGAAAAGTCTGCAACATGAACGTTGCAGCCCGAAACGGGTCAGCACATGGAATATGCTGGCAATGTAACACATAGAGAGCAATGAAAGGATAAAACTATACTACATGCATATTTGGATGGTGGAAAGATCTATGGTTACAATTTTGCGTAAAGCCAATTTTTCCCTACTGCAAAGGAATACATTTTAATTAACTATCATGGTGGTAGTTGAACATTGAGAATGGTTGACAGCATTCTCAATCCCAATTAATAACATCATTAAAGCCCAACAAAATTAATTAGAGTAACATGATGAGATTCACATGATAATCCAAGTACTAGATACTCAAGATGTCCATAATCGGGGACACGGCTAACCATGATTAGTTTATACACTCTACAGAGGTTTGCACACTTTTCCCCACAAGACTCGATCTCCTCCGTTGGGATTCTCGCACTACATGATGTTTGAGAAACGGATGACTGAGACATAGTCTTCCAGAAGCGCTTGCACCTTACGAACATGTAGACCATACTAACCTACATCCCCTACATCTGCTAGTCTACCACTGTAAGAGTTCACACGACTTAGTCAACTATGCTAGAGCCCATAGTAGCTTGTGGCTCCACATGGAAGTTTCTAGTATGAATAGTCTTATGATCCCTTTGAGCCTGGGTGGCGGTCCATAAAAAAATAGGCAATCGCTGGAATACCCAGGTGCTTCAATCCACCCAGATGTGTGTTC
This sequence comes from Triticum aestivum, assembly GCF_018294505.1. Classification (NCBI taxonomy): domain Eukaryota; kingdom Viridiplantae; phylum Streptophyta; class Magnoliopsida; order Poales; family Poaceae; genus Triticum; species Triticum aestivum. Next base: position 665,910,799 of record NC_057797.1, on the reverse strand, counting down.
AAGTTGCCACCTTAGATAAACCATTAATTTAACAATCTCACATCTGTTATGGATACACTCACCCAATCCACGTCTACTAGCATAGCATGGCATAATAAGCAAACGTAGAAGTAAATCCCAAAGGTTTGAATATAAAACAGGTAATAGGTGCTACCTCATCTACTTTCCAAACCCACAATTTAATTAGATCCTAATCATGCAATGTGTGAGGGTTGATCTAATGCAATAAAAACTGGTTAGTAGGAAGTATGATCAAAGTGTTACTTGCCTTGCTGATGATCCGTGAAACCTAGCGACTCAAAGTAGCAAGCAACGCACTCCCGGTACTCTATCGCAAACAAACAAGCATACAATAAGTACTCGACTAATGCACAGGTAAAACTCAAATAAGATATCCAACCAGAAAGTTCAACTTAAAAACTCCGGTTGGAAAAAAGAATCAAATCGAACAAAGCGACGAAAGACAAACAGTAAAAGAAACATGCTTTGTTTACTATTCTGGCTCTAGGTAAAATTTTACAGATGCAAAATCTTGTTTGAGTTGGTTAAACGGAAACAGGGTTTCGAGACGAAACTCCAGGCGCTTGAATTGCCTAATTCCGATAAACGACCGAAAAGTTATACTAAAACGATAATCGGATCAGAAATCGCGATCAGAACAATCGCGGATTTAATCCGAGAAAAAGAAAACGACTAACAGATTAACAAACGAACATTCGTTATCTGGATCTGAACGATGAACGCGTTCGTTAAAATGAACGAACGAGCGAACGCTCGCTAGTTAACTAAATCGAGAAAAAAACCGATCAATAAAAAAACGAATCTAAAAAAACCGGTGAAAACCAACGGTTTTCTAAGAAAAACCGGCGGGCTGTTCGACCTTGTCGACGGCGAGCTCTGGCGGCGGTGGCTAGGGTTTGCGGGGCGCGGCGGCTTGGGCTGGAGGCGGCCCGGGCGCTCGCTATATAAAGGCCCCCCCCGGAGGAGTCCGGGCTGGATATGACCCGTAGGTCGGTTCGCGTTTTTTTAAATAATTACGCTCAGAAAAAAAACAAAAGGAATACTAAACGGACTCGAAAAATCCCGAAATAAATTTTCCCCGGCTTCTAAAATCAAGCCGCACAGGATAAACATTTATTTGGGGCCTAAATGCAATTTTGAAAAACACGCATTTTTCCTAAATTCAAATAAAATAGCAAATAAAACCAAAATAAATTTTTATTTGATTTTATAATTAAATCCTCAATATTTCTTTATTTTGGGAAAGTCATTTTATTCTCTCTCTTATATTTTTAGGATTGAAATAATTGAAGATAAAATAAATAAAATCAAATGATCCTGTTTTCAAAATTTAAGGAAAACTCAAATATGAAAATAACGAAATCCCCAACTCTCTCCGAGGGTCCTTGAGTTGCGTGAAATTTCTGGATCAAGAAAAATGCAATAAAATATGATATGCAATGATGATCTAGTGTATAGGTGAATCTCGCCCTCGAGATTCGGGTTGGCTAGAAAGTAGGTGAGGGTGGTCTTTCAGCAATTCTTGCTCTCGTTCCCAGGTGGCTTCATCCTCCGTGTGGTGGCTCCACTGAACTTTGCAAAACTTAATAACCTTGCTGCGGGTGACTCGGCTAGCATACTCAAGAATCTTCACTGGTTTCTCCTCATAAGTCAAATCACTGTCCAACTGGATCGCTTCCGGCGGCACTGTATCTCTCAGCGGTATATCAGGCATCTCCGTGTGGCATTTCTTCAACTGGGAAACGTGGAACACGTCGTGAACTCCTGACAATCCTTCGGGCAATTCCAACTTATAAGCTACTTCTCCCATACGCTCCAAAACCTTGTATGGTCCTACAAAACGTGGCGCTAACTTTCCCTTAACTCCAAAGCGCTTAACTCCTCGAAGTGGAGATACTTGAAGATAAACTCTGTCTCCTGCTTCGTAAACTGTATCCTTGTGTTTAGAATCTGCATAGCTCTTCTGCCTGGACTGGGCTACCTTGAGCCTATCACGAATCAATTTCACTTTCTATTCAGACTCCTTAATCAGATCCGATCCAAACAACTGGCGGTCTCCAACTTCATCCCACGACAATGGGGTCTTGCACCTCCTTCCGTACAAAGCTTCGAAAGGGGCCATCTTCAAAATGGATTGATAACTGTTGTTGTAAGAGAACTCTGCATACGTCAAATTATCGTCCCAACTAGATCCATAATCTAGTGCACAAGCTCTCAGCATATCCTCCAAAATCTGATTGACTCTCTTGGTCTGTCCATCTGTCTACGGAAAGTTGTACTGAACTCTAGCCTGGTACCCAAGGTTTCATTCAACTGATTCCAGAATTTTGAGGTAAACTGGGTTCCTCTATCTGATACAATGCTCCTTGGAACTCCATGCAAACATACGATCCTGGTCATGTATATATTTGCCAACTTGGCACTAGTATAGGTAGTCTTCAGTAGAATGAAATGAGCTACCTTTGTCAAATGATCGACTACAATCCAAATCGAGTCATAGCGTGAACGAGTTCTGGGCAATCCTGTAATAAAATCCATGTCTAACTTATCCCACTTCCATTCGGGTATCGGCAATGGCTGTAGTAATCCGGCTGGCTTCTGATGTTCTGCCTTTACTCTCTGACATAGATCACAAATTGCTACATACTCCGCAATATCCTTCTCCATTCCGGTCCACCAGAAAATATCCTTCAAATCCAGATACATCTTGGTATTTCCTGGGTGAATCGAATATGGTGAATCATGGGCCTCTTGCAGAATCAACTTCCTGATCTCCGGGTCATTGGGCACATAAACACGATCTTCAAACCATAAGGTATCGTGCTCATCCTCACGAAATCCTTTAGTTTTTCCTTTGCTCATTTTCTCCTTAATAGAAACGATCTCCTTGTCAGTCCTTTGAGCTTCTCTTACTTTATCCATCAAAGTAGACTGAATCTCCAATGCTGCTACATAGCCTCTCGGAACTATCTCCAAACATAGCTCACGAAGATTCTCGACTAACTCTCTTAGTAAATCTCCCGTCATTAAGGTGTTGACATGGCTTTTACGACTCAGCGCATCGGCTACTATGTTAGCCTTTCTGGGGTGATAATGCAATCTCACATCATAATCCTTGATGAGTTCCAACCATCTCCTCTGCCTGAGATTGAACTCCTTCTGCGTGAAAATGTACTGCAGACTCTTGTGATTCGTGTACACCTCACAATGATTTCCAATGAGAAAATGTCTCCAAGTCTTCAACGCGTGCACTACGGCTGCTAACTCCAAATCATGCGTAGCATAATTCAACTCATGAGGCTTAAGCTGTCGCGAGGCATATGAAACAACTCTTCCTTCCTGCATAAGCACTGCTCCAAGTCCTCGACGTGAAGCGTCGCAATACACCTCATAATCCTTGGTCTGATCTGGCAAAATCAACACTGGTGATGTAACCAGACATTTCTTCAACTCCTGGAAACTGGCCTCACACTCTTCAGTCCATTTGAACTTGGTATCCTTCTTCAACAACTCTGTCATAGGCTTCGTAATCTTCGAGAAATTTTCAATGAATCTCCGGTAGTATCCTGCAAGTCCAAGAAAACTCCGGATCTCTCCAACTGTTGTTGGGGCTTCCCAATTTGTCACAGTGTCAACCTTGGTGGGATCTACTGCTATACCTTCTCCAGATATAATGTGTCCGAGGAATCCAACTTCCTTCAACCAAAACTCACATTTGCTAAACTTGGCATATAACTGATGTTCTCTGAGTTTACCAAGCACCAAATGCAAATACTCCTTATGCTCCTCTTCATTCTCTGAGTAAACCAGGATATCATCAATGAACACTATGACAAACTTATCCAAAAACTCCATAAACACTTTGTTCATCATGTTCATAAAATATGCCAGTGCGTTAGTCAGACAAAATGACATAACAGTATACTCGTACAACCCATACCTGGTGGTAAAAGCTGTCTTAGGTATATCCTGTTCTCGAATCTTCAACTGATGGTATCCTGATCGCAGATCGATCTTGGAAAATACCTTAGCTCCTTGCAATCGATCAAACAAATCATTGATCGTCGGTAGTGGGTACTTGTTCTTGATGGTTACTTCATTCAATCCTCGATAATCAGCAACCATCCTTAACGACCCATCCTTCTTCTCCACTAGAAGTACCGGCGATCCCCAAGGTGAAGAACTTGGGCGAATATATCCTTTATCAAGTAACTCCTTAATCTGCTTCTTAATCTCCTCCAAATCCTTTGCGGGAATCCTGTATGGTCTCTTAGATATTGGCCCTGTGCCTGGCAAAAGCTCAATCAAAAACTCAATATCTCTATCCGGTGGCATGCCTGGCAACTCCTATGGAAATACATCAGGGAAATCCTTCACTAATGGTACTTCCTCCTGCACAACTCCTGTTAGGGAATTTACTTGAGTCCTTTTAGGCACATGCCGGGATACATACTTGATCTTCTTCCTTCCGGCATTGTAAGCAAAATTGACTTACTGGCGCATTCAATATTCCCTTCATACTTCGATAACCAATCCATGCCTAATATCACATCCAATCCTTGAGATTCTAATACTATTAGGTCTGAGGGAAATACGTAGTTACCAATCCTCAATGGTAACTGATCACACCATAGACTAGCCATATATTCTGCCCCAGGTGAGGTTACTAACATGGGTGACCTAAGGGCTTGGGTTGGCAATTCACACTTATCCACAAATCCCCTTGAGATGTATGAATGCGATGCACCAGTATCAAAAAGAACGAGTGCAGTAAATGACTTAACCAAAAACTTACCTATTACTGCATCTAGCTGAGCTTCAACCTCCTCCATGTTAACATGGTTCACCTGTCCCTTGTTGAAAGGGTTCGGCTTCTTCCCAGAGCTTCCATTGCCATTTCCATTCTGGGCTTCAGGACATTCATTGGCATAATGTCCAGTCTTCTGGCACTTAAAACATGTGACTTGGCTCAGGTCTCTCTTGGCTGGGGTTGATTGGTTGGTACGGTTCTGGCCGTTGGTTCCTCCATTCCCATTACCATTCTTGGGGCCATTATGATTGTGCGAGCTACCTCCTCCATGGGTATGCTGAAAATATCCTCCCGGTCTAGGGGTAAAACATGGCTTCTGCTGAGCTCCTGAGTTGTACTTCCCTTGTCCATACTTCCTCTTACGATTCTCAATCTGCTGCTGCTTCCCTTCAATCATAAGAGCACAATCTACCAACTCCTGGTAGTTGTTGAAGGTTGCTACCATCAACTGCATGCTCAACTCATCATTCAGTCCTTCCAGAAACTTCTCCTGCTTAGATGCATCCGTAGCAACGTCATCTGGGGCATAACGTGCTAGCTTACTAAAGTCCTCCACATACTGGCCAACTGTCCGTCCTCCTTGGCGCAAGTTGTGAAACCCACGCTTCTTCATGGCCATAGCTCCTGCTGAAACATGGGCAGTACGGAAAGCCTGCTGAAACTGGTCCCATGTGATAGTGTCGATAGGGAAACTGGCTGTGAAATTCTCCCACCATGATGCTGCGGTTCCGTCAAGCTGATGTGCGGCAAACTTCACCTTTTCCACATTTGTGCATCCTGCCGTGGTCAACTCCCTTGCTATCTTGCGGAGCCAATCATCTGCTACTATCGGCTCGGTGCTACTGGAAAACACTGGTGGATTCAACCTAAGAAAATGGGTTAAGTGGTCAACAGGTGGTGGTGGTGGTGGTGGTGGTGGGTTGTTGTTGTTGTTCCCCTGATTCTGATTCTGGACTAGCAACTGCATCAATGTGTTCTGCCGCTGGATCAACTGAGTGAGCTCCAGTGGGAAGGTAAATCCGGGGTCACGTCTCGGAGGCATCTGAGGGTTTAGAAAAGATGAGATTTAAGAATAGAGAGGGGTCTAGAAAGAAAACACTACCCATATACACATGAGGCAAAAGCAAACAATTCACTTCATTCAATCAAACAAGGGCATACAATCGATCTAACTATCGCAAAAGTGCTCAGACTACTATATTTACATGGTGGACTACTACTACTGTTGAGGTGGTCTACTAGAAATATTCTTCGGTTGCAGACTCCATGATATCTGCTCCAACTTCATCAACATAGTCATCATCGCTATCATCTGGATCTGAGTCGGTGTCGTCGATGATGATGTAGTCTTCCGGGCGAATCTCTTTGGGTTCTTCATCTTCCTCTACTGGTGTAGGGCCTCCCATAAATATTCCGATCTTCATTGTTAGGTCGGCATTCTTATCCACTAGTACTTCGATTTCCTCTTCATAATCTTCACATGTAGCCTTGAGTTCTTCCTCCAGTTCCTTGATTCTTGTCCTCGCCTTCTTCAGATCTATCATGTTGGCGCACATCTGATTCTCCTGACGTTGAATGTGATGGTTTAGCTCCTAGATAAAAGCTGCAATTGATCTATCCTTCCTGGTACTGATCATCTCCCTGTGCTCATCTCCGCGCACACAAATCTGGTAGATAGTATCCTTGAGATCATTCTGGTAAACTTTTCAAATGTGTCCCATGGCGATGTGAGCTGCCATGCTCTTTCCTAGACTCCAGGTTGGTGCATCAAAGGAAAACTCTATGGGCTCGGTGACTGGCATGAACGTCCTTCCTGGAATTTGAACTTGATTCATCCAGCGCTCCTCTTTAGGTAAAGTGGCGTTATAGGTTCCGGTGAAGCTTGGTACTCCCATGTTCAGATATCTAGTGGCTTCCTTCAAGTGACGTCCAAAGGGTGTATCTTCATCCGGTTGCGTGAACTTGTTCCTTGCATCCGCCATCCTAAAAGAGTAGAAAAGATGAGGAGTCAGAATGAGAAGAGTGAGTAGTGATCTAGGGCTTTAGCTTAGTGGTCGTGTCCTACAGTCAGCGTGTGCTCTGATACTATCTTGTAGCGACCCGACCTCAAACGGTCCAATCTCTGTGCTCCGGTGTCATCCCTGGATCAGTAATGCTGACACCACACAGTACTTGAAGGATTTATAACCGAGTAGCAATCACACACTTATTACATCGAGTGTCTCAAAAGAGAACTTATTACAATAAATATGGCTTAAGGCCATCTAATAACGATAACAACGGAAGGCTTGGAAGATAAGTGAGTCCATCAACTCCAACGGCATCACTGAGTATAGAACCACGACCTAAAAGCACCTTACTCGTCGTTTGAAAAGTCTGCAACATGAACGTTGCAGCCCGAAACGGGTCAGCACATGGAATATGCTGGCAATGTAACACATAGAGAGCAATGAAAGGATAAAACTATACTACATGCATATTTGGCTGGTGGAAAGCTATATGGTTACAGTTTTGCGTAAAGCCATTTTTTCCCTACTGCAAAGGAATACATTTTAATTAACTATCATGGTGGTTGTTGAACATTGAGAATGGTTGACAGCATTCTCAATCCCAATTAATAACATCATTAAAGCCCAACAAAATTAATTAGAGTAACATGATGAGATTCACATGATAATCCAAGTACTAGATACTCAAGATGTCCATAACCGGGGACACGGCTAACCATGATTAGTTTATACACTCTGCAGAGGTTTGCGCACTTCTCCCCACAAGACTCGATCTCCTCCGTTGGGATTCTTGCACTACATGATGTTTGAGAAACGGATGACCGAGACATAGTCTTTCAGAAACGCTTGCACCTTACGAACGGGTAGACCGTACCAACCTACATCCCCTACATCTGCTAGTCTACCACTGTAAGAGTTCGCACGACTTAGTCAACTATGCTAGAGCCTATAGTAGCTTATGGCTGCACACGGAAGTTTCTAGTATGAATAGTCTCATGGTCCCTTTGAGCCTGGGTGATGGTCCATAAAAACAGGCAATCGCTGGAATACCCAGGTGCCTCAATCCACCCAGATGTGTGTTCAAGTTGCCACCTTAGATAAACCATTAATTTAACAATCTCACATCTGTCATGGATACACTCACCCGATCCACGTCTACTAGCATAGCATGACATAATAAGCAAACGTAGAAATAACTCCCAAAGGTTTGAATATAAAACAGGTAATAGGTGCTACCTCATCTACTTCTCAAATCCACAATTTAATTAGATCCTAATCATGCAATGTGTGAGGGTTGATCTAATGCAATAAAAACTGGGTAGTAGGAAGTATGATCAAAGTGTTACTTGCCTTGCTGATGATCCGCGAAACCTAGCGATTCAAAGTAGCAAGCAACGCACTCCGGGTACTCTATCGCAAACAAACAAGCATACAATAAGTACTCGACTAATGCACAGGTAAAACTCAAATAATAGATCTAACCAGAAAGTTCAACTTAAGAACTCCGGTTGGCAAAAAGAATCAAATCGAACGAAGCGGCGAAAGACAAACGACAAAAGAAACAGGCTTCGTTTACTATTTTGGATCTAGGTGAAATTTTACAGAGGCAAAAACTTGTTTGAGTTGGTTAAACGGAAAGAGGGTTTCGAGACGAAACTCCAGGCGCTTGAATCGCGTGATTCCGATAAACGAGCGAAAAGTTATACTAAAACGAAAATCGGATCAGAAATCGCGATCAGAACAATCGCGGATTTAATCCGAGAAAAAGAAAATGACGAACAGATTAACGAACGAACATTCATTATCTGGATCTAAACGATGAACGCGTTCGTTAAAATGAACGAACGAGTGAACGCTCGCTACTTAACTAAACCGAGAAAAAAACCGATCTATAAAAAAACGAATCTAAAAAAACCCGGTGAAAACCAACGGTTTTCTAAAAAAACCAGCGGGCGGTTCGACCTTGTCGACGGCGAGCTCCGGCGGCGGCGGGCGGCTAGGGTTTGTGGGGCACACGGCTTGGGCTGGAGGCGGCCCGGGCGCTCGCTATATAAAGCCTCCCCCCGGAGGAGTCCGGGTCGGATACGACCCGTAGGTCGGTTCTCGTTTTTTAAATAATTATGCTCAGGAAAAAACAAAAGGAATACTAAACGGACTCCAAAAACCCCGAAATAAATTTTCCCCGGAGTTTAAAATCAAACCGCACAGGATGAACATTTATTTGGGGCCTAAATGCAATTTTGAAAAACGCGCATTTTTCCTAAATTCAAATAAAATAGCAAATAAAACCAAAATAAATTCTTATTTGATTTTATAATTAAATCCTAAATATTTCTTTATTTTGGGAAAGTCATTTTATTCTCTCTCTCATATTTTTATGATAGAAATAATTGAAGATAAAATAAATAAAATCAAATAATCCTATTTTCAAAATTTGAGGAAAACTCAAATATGAAAATAACGAAATCCTCAACTCTCTCCGAGGGTCCTTGAGTTGCGTGAAATTTCTAGATCAACCAAAATGCAATAAAATATGATATACAATGATGATCTAGTGTATAACAATCCAAATTGAAAATTTGGGATGTTACAGTCTACGACATAGCCCCTGGTATGTATGTGGCTTATTCATACGATGCGTTTACATATTTGACCGAAAAGAGGTCCTTCATGTGACACGGAGGAATCGCGAAAGATTCTGATAAGTCATTGAGTGGTTGACCAGTTCTCGCCGCATCATGACCGTCAGTTTTCGGCTTTCTCTACTGAGGTGCTTAACCAGGTGAACCGGTAGCACAATCGCAGTAGTTCTCCCTTTACTACCTAGCCGATAGAGCGGAACGTAGGATAGCAAGCACAGGAGCCGGGCAACCCAACTATTGACCCAAGACATGATTCGGAGCTAATGCATATAAGGCCAAACTCGCGACGCCGAAGTACGTTGTAAAAGCTGTTCGGACTTTGTTGGCAACTCATTTGTTCCCGTACCGAGCCCCTGGCAAGTTAAGCCGGGGTATATCTGCGAAACAACCATAGGAGGCGTATTCATTTCCGAAAAGACGCGGATGATTAATTCGGATAGTGTGAACTAGGACCTGAGCGATATGCCAATGATTAATTGACTAGCACATATGCCCGTGCGTTGCAACGGGAAAAATTGATGTTTTGTGCAAGCATAATGTCCCACGGCACCAGATTCATTATGAAGAACATGCTGCAACGCATCATCCTTATACAAAATAAACATAAAAAAATACGATGCAATTTAGCCATGTTATATTTTCTTTGCCGGGCATAATCTCCACTGATTCCATTTAAGTATATAATCCTTCCTTTAATTACCATGATGCCTCACCCGTTTTAGTCGGGTATCAAATCCTTCCTGTTCTAATTTAGTAGCTGCAACACATTGAAGCCTACAGATCTTTCCTTTTAATTATCCTACCTCTTTACCTCAAGTCTTTCCTTTAATTAGGCTCATCTATTTAAATATTCTATTTATTAAGATCACAATCTTTTTTTTATTTATTCCACCAGTTTACCCATAATCCTTGTTTAATTAGACGCATCTGTTTAAATATTTTATTTAAGCCCAGAATCCTTCCTTTGATTAACTCATTCGCTTAATTAGCTCGCCCTAAACACGAGGACTACCACTCATATATTTAGAGCGAGTTGGCATTAGTAAATGTGAATGGTGCAAAGGTGATTGGTTGTTACATTGAAGATCCAGATAGTTCGAGACAGGAGGTCCTGTGATAAGTTCCCACAATGTTGATTTATTTTGACCCAACTATTTTTCGCGGTCTCTAAGAAAGCCCATAAAAGATCCATCAACGTACAAGTACCTAGCCCAGATCGCTTAGCTCTTGTACGAGCCAACATTACAGAACTTTAGCATGCACTCAAATCAAACAAAAAGTACTAAACAAAACCAAGAATACCTATTCCCTTTAATAGTAGGTATAGATATATATAAAGGCCACGACCCCAGCTATTTGATATGCCCTGGGTCAAAGGCAGAGGAAAAAGGCATGTTACAGGCTCGAAAAAGAGTGCGCTCTACAAGAACTTATTTTGGACCTCCTATCGCACGTCTGCGTCGCCTGTCCTCAACGAGGGGAATCCTTGAAGGAAGTAGCCCCGTAGGTGAGTGTACGGATCCGAACTCCGATGGAGTCGGTCTTACGTGTTTCTCCTTTGCGCCACCTGTTTTTAAGAAATAATGAAAAAAAGGAAAGTAGATAAAAATGTTACCGGAGTGTTTGCAGACTTATCCGTATTGTGCTTCCGCCAATGCCCATGGTATCTTAAGTGCGTAGTTATGTATGCGTGGTATAGTTTTAATGTGTATATGATATGGGCAACGGAAGCCGAACTGCTATTTCTGTTCCAGATTTGATCGATCTTGAGGGGGAATTTGCTTCTGGCCCCCGGCATTTAGCTGGTGAACCACTCCGTCGTCCCTATTGCCTGGCGGCCCCCTTCCCTTGTGTTCGGCGTTGAGCTTGCCAGCCTGCTTGAGGACCCAACAGCTTCTGTTGGTATGATTAGCTGGTTTATTGGGGTGGCCGTGAATCTGACAGGGTCGGTCCAATATCCTGTCTAGGTTGGATGGCCCGTCTCTGTTATCCTTGAATGGCTTTTTCTGTTGACCGGGCTTGGGATTGCTGAATCCGGCGTTAACCGCCGTGTCGTGTGATCTTTCATTATCATTGCGACTGTTTTGTTTGCTTTGTCGTGGCTTGCCATTGCCGTCTCGTATTTCGGAGGTGCCCGAGTCGCTGGCGCTATTGCTTCTACAAGCGACCCAACTGTCTTATCCCGCGCAAAAGCGGGTCATTAGAGCGGTAAGGGCTGTCATGGATCTAGGTCCTTCTTGACCGAGATGGCATGTAAGCCATTCATCCTGGACGCTGTGTTTAAAGGCCGCAAGGGCTTCCGCGTCCGGACAGTCGACGATTTGGTTCTTTTTAACTAAGAACCTACTAGTCCAGAGCTTCCTGGCTGACTCTCCGGGCTGCTGGACAATGTTACTTAAGTCATCGGCGTTTGGTGGCTGGACATATGTTCCTTGGAAGTTGTCGCGAAAGGCGTCCTCCAAATCCTCCCAGCTGCCAATAGAATTTTCCGGCAGACTGTTTAACCAGTGCCGAGCTGGTCCTTTGAGTTTTAGTGGTAGCTATTTGATGGCATGAAGTGTTGGGGAACGTAGTAATTTTAAAAATTTCCTACGCACACGCAAGATCATAGTGATGCATAGCAATGAGAGGGGAGAGTGTCATTCACGTACCCTCGTAGACCGTTAAACGGAAGCGTTATGAGAACACGGTTGATGTAGTCGAACGTCTTCATGATCCGACTGATCCAAGTACCGAATGCACGGCACCTCCGAGTTCAGCACACATTCAGCTCGATGACGTCGACGAACTCCGATCCAGCAGAGCTTCACGGGAGAGTTCCGTCAGCACGACGGCGTGATGACGGTGATGATGTTGCTACCGACGCAGGGCTTTGCCTAAGCACCGCTACGATATGATCGAGGTGGATTATGGTGGAGGGGGGCACCGCACATGGCTAAGGGATCAATGATCAACTTGTGTGTTCTAGGGTGCCCCCTGCCCCCATATATAAAGGAGCAAGGAGGGAGGCTGGCCGGCCCTCCTAGGGCGTGCCAGGAGGAGGAGTCCTCCTCCTAGTAGGAGTAGGACTCCCCTTTCCTACTCCTACTAGGAGGAGGAAAGGAAGGGGGAAGGGGAGAAGGAAGGAGAGGAAAGAAAGGAGGAAAGGGGGGCCGCCCCCCTAGTCCAATTCGGTTTGGGCTAGGGGGGCCGCGCGCCCTGCCTCCTCTCTTCCACCACTTGGCCCATGAGGCCCAATACTTCTTCCCCGTATTCCCGTAACTCCCCGGTACTCTGAAAAATACCCGAATCACTCGGAACCTTTCCGATGTCCGAATATAGTCGTACAATATATCGATCTTTACGTCTCGACCATTTAGAGACTCCTCGTCATGTCCCCGATCTCATCCGGGACTCCGAACTACCTTCGGTACATCAAATCACATAAACTCATAATACCGATTATCATCGAACGTTAAGCGTGCGGACCCTACGGGTTCGAGAACTATGTAGACATGACCGAGACACGTCTATGGTCAATAACCAATAGCGGAACCTGGATGTTCATATTGGCTCCTACATATTCTACGAAGATCTTTATCGGTCAAACCGCATAACAACATACGTTGTTCCCTTTGTCATCGGTATGTTACTTGCCCGAGATTCGATCGTCGGTATCTCAATACCTAGTTCAATCTCGTTACCAGCAAGTCTCTTTACTTGTTTCGTAATGCACTATCCCGCAACTAACTCATTAGTTGCATTGCTTGCAAGGCTTATAGTGATGTGCATTACCAAGAGGGCCCAGAGATACCTCTCCGACAATCGGAGTAACAAATCCTAATCTCGATCTATGCCAACTCAACAAGTACCATCGGAGACACCTGTAGAGCACCTTTATAATCACCTAGTTACGTTGTGACGTTTGGTAGCACACAAAGTTTTCCTCCGGTAATCGGGAGTTGCATAATCTCATAGTCATAGGAACATGTATAAGTCATGAAGAAAGCAATACCAATAAACTAAAACAATCAAGTGCTAAGCTAACAGAATGGGTCAAGTCAATCACATCATTCTCCTAATGATGTGATCCCGTTTATCAAATGACATCTCATGTCTATGGTTAGGAAACATAACCATCTTTGATTAATGAGCTAGTCAAGTAGAGGCATACTAGTGACACTCTGTTTGTCTATGTATTCACACACATACTAAGTTTCCGGTTAATGCAATTCTAGCATGAATAATAAACATTTATCATGATATAAGGAAATAAATAATAACTTCATTATTGCCTCTAGGGCATATTTCCTTCATGAAGGCCGTCTCCGCGGGCCATGTGGATATGGAGGAGGAAGTCCTCGATCCATACCGTGGGATCTGTTGTTCCATCGTATGATTCGATATTCATGGGTTTGAACCTGTCTGGGAATTCATGCTCCATTACTTCATTTGTGAAGCAAAGAGGGTGTGTGGCGCCTCTATGTTGGGCCACACTGCAACGTACCTCCGATAGAGTCCATTTGCGGGTTTCAGCCCGGGCGTGGCTAGGTTTGTCACGTCCGAATAGGTGGCCGTCGTCGCGTGTCGAGGTATGTCCTTGCGATCCGTAGATCGCTCTTGTGTGTTCTGCTCTACTACCCAAGTCCTGTTGAAGGTCGTATGTACAACCCCGAGCTGTTTTGTTCTTGCCTTTACAGCAAGGTGGGGCGGTCTGGTGTTCGGCTTGAGTTGCCGCTTTACCCGGACCAAGTTGTGGTCGATCTGCCGCATTGTGCGATGATGGTAAGGGCTCCAGCGCCTTATCGTCGCCCTGGGGTAGCAATCTATGCTTCGGATAGCTTTTGGCTGGTCCACTAAGGCCGTATTCTTCGGCGGCTAGGACTTCGGTCCATCTATCATTGAGCAGATCTTGGTCAGCTTGAAGTTGCTGCTGCTTCTTTTTCAGGCTCCTTGTAGTGGCTATTAGTTGGTGCTTAAAGCGCTCCTGCTCAAGAGGTTCCTCAGGCACGATGAAATCCTCGGTGCCGAGGCTCACCCCATCCTCAGAGAGCGGAAGGTAATTGTCGTACTCCAAATCTTCGTGCATGGCCTGTTTACCAGGGCCAACCTGCCCATCTTCCCGTTCATCTTGTTCATTAGATGTATCCACGGGGTCTTCATTGTCTTCGGCATCATCGTCCATACCGTCAATGTTCTCGGAGTCGTAATCAAGTGTATCGGTCGAATCCTCGACCATGGCTATGAAGTGGGTGGCGGGTGGGAAGAAAAATTCTCCACCGCCAGCCCCTGGGTCGAGCCGGATATAGTTCGGCTGTGAGTCCTCTGTCAAGGACTGGTTCTTTAATGAATTTAGCACATCGCCCAAGGGTGAGTGCTGGAAGATGTCTGCAGCACTGAATTCGAAGATCGATAAACGATCAAGTTCGACGTCCACAGGCTCATGTGGTTCGGAACTTACGGCCGGAGACGAGTCCGGAGTTCCGGTGACAGAGACGCCGTGAGAGGTTAAGTCTGTGTGTGGCTCCAACGCCGTGGAATCTGTGGCCTCCGTGGTGGGGTTGATCCTCCTGTCCTTGGATGGCGCAGCTTGCTCCTGATCTAGGGACGGAGCGTTTATAGGAGCAATCTCCTGGATGCGGCCTGATGATAGATTTAGGTCATGATCATCGGGGTGATCGGGAGCGGCTATCGCGGTCTCGAATCTGGCAAAGATCAAGTCTCCACGGAAGTCCGCAACGTAGTTCAAGCTCCCAAATCCGACCTGATGGCCAGGGGCGTAGCTTTCGATCTTCTCCAGATGGCCAAATGAGTTGGCCCGCAGTGCGAAGCCACCGAACACGAAGATCTGTCCAGGGAGGAAAGTTTCTCCTTGGACAGCGTCATTATTGACGATTGAAGGGGCCATCAAACCTTTTAGCGACAGCACAGAGGAACTCTCAATGAAAGCACTAATATCGGTGTCAAAACCGGCGGATCTCGGGTAGGGGGTCCCAAACTGTGCGTCTAAGGTCGATGGTAACAGGAGACAGGGGACACGATGTTTACCCATGTTTGGGCCCTCTCTATGGAGGTAAAACCCTACTTCCTGCTTGATTGGTCTTGATGAATATGAGTATTACAAGAGTTGATCTACCACGAGATCGTAATGGCTAAAACCCTAGAAGTCTAGCCTGTACGACTACGGTATTGAGTATATGCTATCCGGACTAAGTCCTCCAGTTTGTATAGACACCGGGAGGATCTAGGGTTATACAAGGTCGGTTACAAAGAAGGGAATCTACATATTCCATCGCCAAGCTTGCCTTCCACGCCAAGGAGAGTCCCATCCGGACACGGGTGCAGTCTTCGGTCTTCGTATCTTCACAGCCCATCAGTCCGGCCCATGGCAACATGTCGGACGCCCGAGGACCCCTTAGCCCAGGACTCCCTCAGTAGCCTCGACTGATATTATCGCCATTAGTGGCTCCTCACCAGCTCCACCTTTAACGAAGCTTGCTCGCATCTTGTACAAATTGTTCTTTGTCCTCCTTCCCTTCGTCATGAACTTCTTGTCCTTCTTGATCCTCATGGTCTTCTTGTCAATGTCCACCTGTAGACATAGTTATCACCATGAATTTCGCCAAGTAAAATTAGATTTCTCCAAACCTTCAGCACATGTCTAAGAGCATCTCCAACAGGCGCCCAAAAACTGCTCCACGCGCTAAAATTCGGGTTTTTTTTGAACAACTCCAGCAGAAGCTGTAAAATAGTGCGCGCGCAAAAAAGGTTTGGGCACGCGCTAAAAAGCGCTATCTCATGCTGTGAATTTGGGGGCACCGGATTGCCTGCGCTTTACAATTTCCACTGCGTGTTTTTTTATGCGCACTTTTTTTGGCATCTGAAAAACCAATGTTGGGTCCGACGCGCTAAAAGTGCTAGAGTGGCGCTTTTAGCGCGTGAAACTTTTGTGCGCTTGTTGGAGATGCTCTAACATTTTTGAACACATGTTCATCACCATCTTCAGTATTGATCTTAACATCTCCAATACCTACCATGCGCCAAGGCACATTGTCGCCTTTAAAGAGTACTCCAAAATTGCCATACTTCTAGGAAGTGAACTACTCTTTGTTAGAGCATCTTCAGCCGTTGTGCCTCCCGGGAGGCGTTTTTTCGGCCTCCTCGGGAGGCCCCGGCGCTAATTTTGTCTTTGGGTGCAAAAATTTTCCAGCCGTTGTGCCCCTCAGGTTGTGTCTTATTTTTTCTTTTTCACTTTGTCATTACAACAAACATGTTGTGGGAAGTGCCGGGCCACGCGAGCTCGAGCTCGTCGACAACGACCCCAGCCGACCGGGCGACTCCCTCGGCCGCGTCTTCGTCTTTTGCCGCCGGCGACGCGCTGCTCGAGCTCGGCGCACCCCCCGGCGCCGCCGCCGCCGTCCTCCCCGCGCCGCGCAGACTGCATCTCGTCATGCACGGCGACGGCTGGCTGCCGCGGCCTCCTCCCGGCTCCACCTCGAGGCGCACCAGGCCGGCCGCTCCCGCTACGTGCTCTCCGGCTCCACAGCACGTCGACGGACTCCTCCTCGTCACGCACTTGACCAACCCGTCGAGGCTGCTGCTGCCCGTGGTACACCATGCCTGGCCACGCATGACCGCGTCCGCCTCGCCCTCGTCGTCGCCGCACTCGGACGGCTCCGCCCTGAGCAGCTCCGCGGGGCGGTCGGACCGCAGCCTCGGTTGTGACTGCGCGCCCTGCGCCTGTCCGGCCGGTGTTGGTGAGGTTGCTGGGGCGCGGCGTGGTGCTGGAGCGTGGAGTGCAGCGGCACGGCGATGGCGCGACGTGGTGGAAGGAGAGCAGCAGCACAGCGAAGAGCGCGACGAAGCGGTTGATCCCGGAGCACTGGCCGCGGTCGCCCCGCCGCCGGCACCTGCTCCTCGCGCGCCCCGCTAGCCCAGGCAAGCCCCGCCGATCGCGATCCGCTCTGCTGCCGGCCACTTCTGCCCGAGCCACAGCAGCTCGGTGGCGAGCTTCTCGGCCGCACCAGCTCCGCGAGCCCCCGCACCAGCTCGTACTTGCGGGAGGCCACAGGGAGCCGGGACGCGACCCAGAGCATGCCAGCTCTTGCTGTAATCGCTCCGCCCCTGCCACGCTTCGCCCGGCCGTGAACTCGCCGGCCATGCTTCGCCCCGCCCGGCCTCGGAGTTGCTCGTGGCCTCCCCGGAGTCCATCGCCCTCGCCCCGTCCACGCCTGGCCACGAGCTCCACTCCGCTCCATCGAGGGCGGCCACAACACGCAGGGCGAGCAGGCGGGGAGGCAGGCGCGTCGTGGGGAGAGGGAAGGCGAGCACGTGAGGGTGGGACCTGGAGAAAAGGAAGGAGAGAGAGGGCGTGGGAGACTGACTGTGGGCCAATTGCATGTAAAGTCTTCTCTCTCCGCCCCCAAGTGACTCCCGATGGGCTGGGTTTCACCTGCGGTCGCCGGCTGAGTTTTTGGGTAAATCCGGCGAAAAATGAGATGTTGGGGCCGTGACTGGAACGATTTTTGACCACCGGCGCTAAAAAAGGCCTCTTGGGGGTGTCTTGGGGGGCCGGCTGGAGATGCTCTTAGGCATCACATGGTAAGAGCATGTTGTATCTAGCTAATATCCATGCTTCATTGGACTTCTCGCTTGAAATGGTAAGCATGTCACCATCCGAATCACTGTCTAAGGACACCGCCACACGCCGATTCATCAGCCTTCTTCCACGTTGGGCATTCTCTCCTGATGTGACCATAATCCTTACAATGATAGCCCCGCGGCTCCTTATTCTTCTTTAGCTTCTCCTTTCTGCTACTTTAATTATAACTGGTGGCCTGGTCCACACCTTCTTGCTTTCAACACCTTCAATGGTAGTACTTCTTTTTCACGCTGATCGTTTGATAACAGTCCTGCCATAATCTTGCTTACAACACCGACAGTCTTGCCATATATCAGAGTAGTGATAAAGTTTGCATAGGGCCGAAGTAACGAAGTAAGTAGAAGTGTTGCCACTTTCTCATCCGCCACTTTAGCATCTAGCCGAGCTAGGTCTGCTAACACTTGGTTGAATACATTGATATGCTCAGTAAGGTCTGCCCCTTCCTGCGTCTGTACAATTGTTGTTCCAGGAATTGAGTTTCCAATTTGGTTTTGTCTGATGTCATCTCATCCATCACATGGTAAAAGATCTAGTCATTCAGGCATAACCGTATGGTCCCAGCTGCCCTGCTCTTCACATCTTCCCAATCTTCGATATCTATCTTGGCAGGCTTTAGGCAACTTGTTGACTCAGAATGTTCTTGACCCCTATCTGCCAAATTGCAAAGTTCCTCATATCATCGAATTTTGACGCATCGAATCTGATTGTCGTAGACATGTCTTCCCACACCGGTCTAACAAACCGCTCCCCTCATCGAATCTGGTTTTAGCAATCCCGTTTATAATTTTATCGAGCTGGTATGTCTTGAACTGTTCAGTTTTTAATGCAACACCATAGGTGATACGTGATACTATATTTCTATTCGTTATAATGTTTATGGGTGTTATATGTCACATCCCTAGCTGCTGGTAGTGCTCTAGGCTAGCTTCATGTGTGCATCATGTCTATATTTTCGAAACTTGAACTGAGGAATTTTGGAAGCCTCAAAAACTTAAATAAAAGAGGGGCAAAAACCCTAGAAATCTCATTCATTGCTCCAAAATGCTCTTCTTAAATGTTTGATAATTTTTGGTAAGGGTTCTGGTCCCAACCAAAATATTGAACATTTTTAAGGAATTATTTTTGGGACTTTGGATTTAATTCATTAGCTATTTGAATTTGAATTATATTCATATAATTAGAATATAATTTCAAATACCCCTGATATATTTTATAAGCTTTTGGAAAAGTCCATCTAGCAATATAAAATATTCAGAGGAGTTTTTGGCATTGTTTGAATTATTTTAAATTCAAAACAGTGGCAAAATAAATTAAATAAAACAAAACAGAAGAAAAAAATAAAAAGAACAGAAGCCTACCTGGGCCACTTACCTGTAGCCGGCCCAGCTGGCCAGCCCATCTGGCCGGCCCATCCCACCTCCTCCCCCCCTTGTCATCTTCCTCCTTTGCCAGGAGGACGAACAGAGGCGAGGCGTGGCGCGCGCCCGAGAGGCCTCGGCCACCTCCTGCTTCCCCCTGGCCACCTCCTGCTTCCTCTCGTCGCCCTGGACCCCGTCCGCGACGCCACGCACCCTCCCAGGCCTCGCACTCTCCCCGTGCCTTCTTCCCCTTTCTCTGGCTCCCTCTCTCCTCCACCGAGCGGAGCCCCGTCGCCACCGACGCCGTTCGCCGCGGCCACCACCACCCTCTCGCCTCCCCGACGCCTCCCAGAGCTCCGCTGTTCCGCCCTCGTCCTCCTCATCGTCTCACGCGACCAGAAGGGCCCCGAGCAGCCGCCATCGTCATCGTCTTCCAAGCTTCGGCCCCGGCGCCCTTCTCCGTCGATTCGGCCACTCCGGCGCGCCCCCGAGCCCACTAACCCTCCCTACAGCTCCGCGGTGAGCCTCCGTGCAGAACCCCTCTCTTTCCCCTCGCGTTTGCGAGCTCTAGGCCATAGCTCCGCCGCGGCCGAACTCCGGCCGCCGCTGACCTCGTCGCCGCCGTCACTGCAGCCACTGGAGCTCCCACCCGAGTGCACCATCGTGCTCAGAACATTTCCACGAGCCCGTTGCCTGCCGCAGCTCGCCCTCTCGCGCTCCCTAGTGGTCGCCCGTGTCTTACCCGAGCTCCGGCGGCCGCAACCGAGCTCGCCGTCGTCAGCTCCGGCCTCCCCACGACCTAGCAACCGCACCGCTCGACGCGCGGGAGCAAGGGCTCTCCAACGAGCCCAAGCACGGCCTCGTCCGTGCCCTGTAGCATGTTTCCGACGGTCGCCACCGTCCCGGACCTCGCCGGCGTCGAGACGCCGGTGGGGTTGACCCACTTGACCACGGCGGAACCCCCCTGGGTCGATGACAGGTGGGGCCAGCCCCTGTTAATTAGTTTAGGTGTTAGATTAGTTAACACTAATTAAGTTAGTTAATTATTTAAGCCACTGACATGTGGGCCCAGCCCTGCTGACATTTTCGTTAGTATTAGTTTAACCCTAATCAACCCGGTTAACTAACCTGTGTCACTGACGTGTGGACCCACACGTCAGGTTTGACCAGCAGCAGCGTCTGTTGACCTGCTGACGTCACGGTGACGCACTGCTGACGCAGTAAATGTTTCTGGAATTTAGATAATTCTTAAATGATTTAATAATTCCAGAATATATTCTAAACTTCAATAAATCATAGAAAATTAACCGTAACCCCAAATTAAATAAATTATATATGAAAAATTATCAGAAAAATTCAAGGAATCCATCTGTACCATTTTCATGCATGTTAGAACAACTTATCACTACTGTTTAGGGCAAATGAAGTGAATGACATTTAAATAACCACATATGGAGTTTGAATTTGAATCTTGGATTCAAACCAACTTCATTTAATCTGGTTTTAGTTGCATTAGCACAAAACACAGCATATTGCCATGTCACATTCATGCATCATATTGTGCATTGCATTGATTGTGTTTTTCCTCAGTTGCCGGTGATTGCCCCCTTTCGATAGACGTGATACCGACGATGTGATCGATGACACCGATGAAGAGCTATATTATCTTCAGAAGTGCCAGGCAAGCAAACCCCCTTGTTCATTCCGATAAAATCCCACTCTCTCGCTCCTGCTCTCTTTTACTGCATTAGGACAACAACGACATATTTGATACTTGCTGCGGTAGCTGAACCCCTTTATCCTTTGCATGACCTGTCATTGCCACAGTAAATAGATGAAACCCACTAGCATGAGTAGGAGTTGTTTGAGCCCTGCTGTGACTACTCATTCATGCTTGTTTGTCATGCCTGCTACTGCTTAGAGTTGAGTCAGGTCTGATTCATCGGGGATGAATCAGAGGTGTGTGAACATGTCCTACTGTGTGTGAGCTAAGTGTGTGAATACGATTTGGTAAAGGTAGCGGTGAGAGGCCACGTAGGAGTACATGGTGGGTTGTCTCATCGTAGCCGTCCTCAGGAACTGAGTTCTGTGTTTGTGATCCATGATTCAGCTACTACCATGCATTGGGCCCGAAACCAATGGACCCTCTCGGCTTCTTGATCACCCTTGTCCTCTGTCCAGGAGTTGCAAGTAGTTTCTGGTGTTTGTAGTATGCTGGAGGCCGTGGGCAGCGCTGACTGTAGGGGTGGGATGTGATGCGGTAGGCACGTGGCACGGTGTACCGGGCGCCCGTTTGGTGTCTCGGGAACCCTGTTCACATCGTTTGGGGCTGTGAGCGAAACTCCGGCCGGATCTCCTCATGGATGGAACCCGAATAGGCGATAAACCTGGACTAGAGACTTGAGTGTTTAGGCAGGCCGTGGCCGACACCCACGTTGGGCTTCCGCTTGAAGGTTGCCGAGTACATGTCGTGTAAACGGCGGTAAGTGGTGAGAGCGTGTGTGAAGAAGTACACCCCTGCAGGGTTAATATGATCTATTCGAATAGCCGTGTCCGCGGAAAAGGACTTCTGGGTTGCTTATATCAGTTCATAGACAAGTGAAAGTGGATACTCTAAAACACGCAAGATAAGCGTGAGTGCTATGGATGGCGCTCTCGTAGGGAGACGGGAGCGGATCCATAGTGGTGTATTGATATGGTGGATATGTGGACTCGTGTGCGCCACCTCAAAAGAGTTACTTGCAGTCGTAGTTCAGGATAGCCACCGAGTCAAAGCTGGCTTGCTGCAGTTAAACCCCACCATCCCCTTTGTTGATAATGATGCATATGTAGTTAGTCCTGATGTAAGTCTTGCTGGGTACATTTGTACTCACGTTTGCTTAATTTATGTTTTTGCAGAGAGACTTCAGTCTCACTAGTAGTTCCGCGTGGACTTCGACGTTTAGCTTGTTACCTCAGCTACGATCTTGTGCCCTCGGCAGGATCTGGTAGATAGTCAGGCTCCTCAGCCTTTTTCATTTATAGTTGTCTGTACTCAGACATGATAGCTTCCGCTTGTGCTTTGATTTGTATGCTCTGAATGTTGGGTCATGAGACCCCTGTTTGTAAAATCTCGCTCCTCGGAGCCTATTGAATAAATTACTTGAGTTGTAGAGTCATGTTGTGATGCCATGTTGTATCTGCACATATCGAGCATATTGTGTGTATGTTGTTGAAATGCTTGGTATGTGTGGGATCTGACTATCTAGTTGTTTATCCTTAGTAGCCTCTCTTACCGGGAAATGTCTCCTAGTGTTTCCACTGAGCCATGGTAGCTTGCTACTGCTCCGGAACACTTAGGCTGGCCGGCATGTGTCCTTCTTCGTTCCTGTGTCTGTCCCTTCGGGGAAATGTCACGCGATGAATACCGGAGTCCTGTTAGCCCGCTACAGCCCGGTTCACCGGAGTCCTGCTAGCCCAGTGCTACAGCCTGGATTCACTCGCTGATGACCGACACGTTCGATGCTGGGTCATGGATGCCTGTCCCTGTAAGTCTGTGCCACTTTGGGTTTACGACTAGCCATGTCAGCCCGGGCTCCTTATCATATGGATGCTAGCGACACTGTCATATACGTGTGCCAAAAGGCGCAAACGGTCCCGGGCAAAGGTAAGGCGACACCTGTGGGAATACCGTGCGTGAGGCCGCAAAGTGATATGAGGTGTTACATGCTAGATCGATGTGGCATTGAGTCGGGGTCCTGACAGCGTTGGTATCAGAGCTTGACTGCCTGTAGGATTACCAAGCCAAACTGGTCGAAGTTGAGTCTAGAAATTCTTTAGTTATATAAGGGAATTGATTGTGGGATGGAACGTAAGGCTCTTTTTACTCCTTATACCTCATGGCCTTCTGATCTGAGTCATCTTATCTTTCCTGCGGGGTTAAGGAATTAGGCTATCTCTTCTTTCTATCAGGATCACGTGTTACTAATCCGTAGACTTATAAGATTGTTGATTCAAGCCTCAGTTCAGTTCCTACTACTTCCGTACGTTAACTGTTGATCTCGAAACCTTGATATTGTGTTTCTGAGTGGTTATGCCACCATTTTTGTGAATGTCTCAAATCTTTTCTGAGCATTTACAGCCGTTATGCTGTCCGAGTCATCCCAGGTTTTTAAATAGTCGGATGCATTTGCAAATCCCTTCCTCCTGTTTCCGATGTGCCTTTGGTCAGATTAATCACACAAATCAGTGAGTTGAGGTACTTTATTGCCTTGACATATATGTTGGAGCTAGTATTATGACCCTAGGTGTCTTAGGGGATCATCTAGTAATTTAGCCATGATTTGTGTTCCCAGTGTGATGATTCTGGCCATCATTCTCGAAAGCATCCCGTGATGACACTTCGTTAGTAGGCATTTCACTTCAGGGTTTTGAACCCGAGATTCACTCTACTTACCTCATGTTGATAGTGTTTGCTAAGTTCCTTTAGGATATTAGTAACTTTGCGATAGTCCTCG
Organism: Triticum aestivum; assembly: GCF_018294505.1. Classification (NCBI taxonomy): domain Eukaryota; kingdom Viridiplantae; phylum Streptophyta; class Magnoliopsida; order Poales; family Poaceae; genus Triticum; species Triticum aestivum. Next base: position 665,886,822 of record NC_057797.1, on the reverse strand, counting down.
AGGTTCGTGGTATATCCTTCTTCCAATTACCATGAACCATTCTTGGCAGGAGTTCTTCTGAACCAAAAGATGACAACAAGAGTGCTCTTGATGAGTTCTCCATTATATATTGTGACTCTGCCTGTTCTACCTTTCTGCATGGGTTATCCGGAAGAAATATGTTGAACTTGGTTCGACATACTAACCTATGCATCCACAACTCAGAAAATTATATGTTCCTTTGAGTTGTCCCTCTTCAGTTGTCTACTGACCTTCGTCTATCAATTGATAGTCAAGAGTATGCGTGCGTTCGTTTATCGATGCCTATTACTCTTGTGGTCCGTCAAGCCATTCTATCGCAGAATGACTGGGAGAAACAAACTCCAGTACTCTTCCATATCTAGGATTGGGTCAAAGCAATTGTGCTCCGCAGATCAAAATGCCAGCCCAGCTTTTGATTCTGTTCTACCCTGAAGTATTACCGTCTTTATGTCAGGATTTTCATGAGGATTGCACCGGCTCTTGTGAATTCTTGATGTAGTGATACTTCTCGCCATCATTATTCATCCCTCGGTTCCGTGTTGTCGCAACCGGAATGCCGACAAGTGAATCATGATGTGTGAATTCAATACTCCTAGCAACCTTGTTGCTTGGTAGTTAATGGATAATAATTTCATTCTTAGCGTGTTGGTTTTTGAATCATCCTTCTAAGACTGATCGTGCTACCTAGTCCTTGTTCTCGGTGCACTCCTCGATCGATGAGTTAGGATTATTCCAAATCTTTGCTCTATTGATCATATCGTCTTGCCTCAAAAAGCAAGATTGTTCTCGAGCCTAGTAACATATCGGTGCTTCGTGATTTTCCGAAGATCTTCTCGGAAGTATTACCAGGTTGTCACCTGACTGTTATGTTGAGCTCGTGATCAAGTTGGTTTCTTGTGAACCACTCTTTCTCCAAGATCGGTGTTAGATATCCCTGAGCTAGTTGGTTGAGCTAGACAACAACTTGGAGAGTTGGAAGATAAAAGCTTGCCTGACTTAGTTCGTTCCAAAGGGATATTCTTGTGTAGTGTGTGTTGAAGAAAGATGATATCTTCATGGATTGGTCCCTGTGATCAGTTGCTGGACCTATTGTCTCATCAATCCTTTGATTTGAGTGTGGGCTATCGTCAAATCAAATCAGTACCAACGATGTTTGTAATGTTGTCTTATTCGTGGTTGATCCCTCGAGCATACACCATTACATCTTTGGTCTGACCAATGCTTTCACCGTGTTCACTTAACTATGGAATTCCTTTTAAAAAGGAAACCTAGATGAATTGTTGTTGAGCCCATTGACAGCATCCTTATCTCCTCCATGATTTTGTTGAACATTAAGCTAGTGTTGGAAACTTTTGAAAGCATTTGTTCATGCTAGCTCATGAAGCATATGTTCGGATGTAAGGAGAGACTTCCTCTAGTTCATGTGCATTGGATGCAAGTTGCCGCCGTGGACTCGAGAAAGTCAATGTTGTTTCCTTTGGAATCATCCCAAATCAGTCATGCATACGTGCGAGGTATTCGGTGGTTCGGAGACTTGCAACCTCCATTCCATATGTATACCCTAGCACACCAAGCCACTGATTGATTTGTTCAAGGAAAAGGAGTTGATGTGCTAATCCTAGGTCCTGCACAAGACTTCAATATCCTCGATTATGGTTCCCAACCAGAACTCGGTAGTGTTTTATTGTAAGACTACCATGTGATAATGTTTGTCTAGGACAGCGTGTTCACATGTTTGTAGCAGAACCAGCTCATGTTTTGGAGCTTGCTATCGTAGTTCGCTCCCCGAGAATCTAGCAACGTCATCTCGTCGATTTGTGTTGCAAACTTTCATTTTTCTTCCTAGACTCGATGAGTCTGGAATATCCTGACACCAACCAGATCTGAATCTCAGGCAGATATGATGGGTTGGAACATTTCCCAAGAATTATAATATTGGTCTCTCAATAACCGGCAAGGTGGATGTCGTGGCCAACACACCCATCCGGTAGACCTATTATTATAGTATCTTGTTTGAGGAAGTTGGCCACCTCCCCATAAGGATTTCGTAGGATTTACCTCCGTAGTTATTCCTTATGGATTCTTGTGCTCCCGAAGTCCGACCTTTTACTTGATGTTCTAGATATCAAACCATAATTATCTATGGATTACACTAGCACATCAAGGAGAACATTAGAAGCGGAGTGCTAAATGTCTCTCGGTCGATCATCCAGATTTTATTTCCTTGGACCCGCCAAGGGTGAAATCTGAGAAAGTGTTATCTTCCTTTGCATCTGCATCTTCCATCGGTATTCATCAGGGTAGTAAGTTGTGTTACCGGACCCTTGACACGGATGTTGGTAAAACCTTGATGAATATGGAAATGCTCAAGTTCTTGAGAGCACGCACAAGCGCTACGAGTTATCATCGGCACTAACTGGGATTCCTCTCAGTTTCCTCGGCAATGCTATGATCTTTTCAAACAGTGAATTCACTCTCTATGGTTGGGTCCTTCCCCAGTTACCAGAATCATTCCCAGCATTTGCATTTTGTTCCTAGCTTGCACCGCCAATGTGCCATTCTACCATGGGTCTCTTCCATCTCCGGTGATAAGCAAATTCATCCATTACGTTGTCTTCAACAAGGTAATCCACATCATCCAAGTCCGAGTATGCCATTCTACCGACCCCCTCCAAATCGATCGCTTGTGATTGCCTTAGGCTGGTATAAGAGTTTCAATGATCTTTGAATCAAAGGTAATTCTTTTTGCCACTTAAGGGGATAATCTACGAATCACCCTCCTCAGGATGTTTCGTCGTGGTATCATGGCAACTCAACTCCTCGCTACGTGACAATCGTTACCACCTTCTTAGGTGTGGAATCGTTGTCTACCTAGTGAACCTTCGTCATCCGTTTCTTTCCACCCCTCTTGATGTGTATCTCGTGTCTCAACCCGAGAGATGGTCCTATGTCTCATTCCGTGAGTTGTTCGATCTTCGAGAAGATCGACCCTTCTAGAGTCTCCTTCTTCCCTCCATGTCATGTTGGCAGGATTTCTCAGAGCAAGACATCAAGACAATGATGGTGAATGAATCAACGTTCAACTGAAGTGCACCCTGGATCGTGAAGATTATACTAGTTGCGTTTACCCTTCACCTTACCCTACGCTTGAATCTCGAGACGAGATTCTTGTTTAGTGGGGGTGAGTTGTCACATCCCTAGCTGCTGGTAGTGCTCTAGGCTAGCTTCATGTGTGCATCATGTCTATATTTTCGAAACTTGAACTGAGGAATTTTGGAAGCCTCAAAAACTTAAATAAAAGAGGGGCAAAAACCCTAGAAATCTCATTCATTGCTCCAAAATGCTCTTCTTAAATGTTTGATAATTTTTGGTAAGGGTTCTGGTCCCAACCAAAATATTGAACATTTTTAAGGAATTATTTTTGGGACTTTGGATTTAATTCGTTAGCTATTTGAATTTGAATTATATTCATATAATTAGAATATAATTTCAAATACCCCTGATATATTTTATAAGCTTTTGGAAAAGTCCATCTAGCAATATAAAATATTCAGAGGAGTTTTTGGCATTGTTTGAATTATTTTAAATTCAAAACAGTGGCAAAATAAATTAAATAAAACAAAACAGAAGAAAAAAATAAAAAGAACAGAAGCCTACCTGGGCCACTTACCTGTAGCCGGCCCAGCTGGCCAGCCCATCTGGCCAGCCCAGCCCACCTCCTCCCCCCTTGTCATCTTCCTCCTTTGCCAGGAGGACGAAGAGAGGCGAGGCGTGGCGCGCGCCCGAGAGGCCTCGGCCACCTCCTGCTTCCCCCTGGCCACCTCCTGCTTCCTCTCGTCGCCCTGGACCCCGTCCGCGACGCCACGCACCCTCCCAGGCCTCGCACTCTCCCCGTGCCTTCTTTCCCCTTTCTCTGGCTCCCTCTCTCCTCCACCGAGCGGAGCCCCGTCGCCACCGACGCCGTTCGCCGCGGCCACCACCACCCTCTCGCCTCCCCGACGCCTCCCAGAGCTCCGCTGTTCCGCCCTCGTCCTCCTCGCCGTCTCACGCGACCAGAAGGGCCCCGAGCAGCCGCCATCGTCATCATCTCCAAGCTTCGGCCCCGGCGCCCTTCTCCGTCGATTCGGCCACTCCGGCGCGCCCCCGAGCCCACTAACCCTCCCTACAGCTCCGCGGTGAGCCTCCGTGCAGAAACCCTCTCTTTCCCCTCGCGTTTGTGAGCTCTAGGCCATAGCTCCGCCGCGGCCGAACTCCGGCCGCCGCTGACCTCGTCGCCGCCGTCACTGCAACCACTGGAGCTCCCACCCGAGTGCACCATCGTGCTCAGAACGTTTCCACGAGCCCGTTGCCTGCCGCAGCTCGCCCTCTCGCGCTCCCTAGTGGTCGCCCGTGTCTTACCCGAGCTCCGGCGGCCGCAACCGAGCTCGCCGTCGTCAGCTCCGGCCTCCCCACGACCTAGCAACCGCACCGCTCGACGCGTGGGAGCAAGGGCTCTCCAACGAGCCCAAGCACGGCCTCGTCCGTGCCCTGTAGCATGTTTCCGACGGTCGCCACCGTCCCGGACCTCGCCGGCGTCGAGACGCCGGTGGGGTTGACCCACTTGACCACGGCGGAACCCCCCCTGGGTCGATGACAGGTGGGGCCAGCCCCTGTTAATTAGTTTAGGTGTTAGATTAGTTAACACTAATTAAGTTAGTTAATTATTCAAGCCACTGACATGTGGGCCCAGCCCTGCTGACATTTTCGTTAGTATTAGTTTAACCCTAATCAACCCGGTTAACTAACCTGTGTCACTGACGTGTGGACCCCACACGTCAGGTTTGACCAGCAGCAGCGTCTGTTGACCTGCTGACGTCACGGTGACGCACTGCTGACGCAGTAAATGTTTCTGGAATTTAGATAATTCTTAAATGATTTATTAATTCCAGAAAATGCCTAAAACTTCAATAAATCATAGAAATTCAACCGTAACTCCAAATTAAATAAATTTATATATGAAAAATTATCAGAAAAATTCAAGGAATCCATCTGTACCATTTTCATGCATGTTAGAACAACTTATCACTACTGTTTAGGGCAAATGAAGTGAATGACATTTAAATAACCACATATGGAGTTTGAATTTGAATCTTGGATTCAAACCAACTTCATTTAATCTGGTTTTAGTTGCATTAGCACAAAACACATTCATATTGCCATGTCATATCATGCATCATATTGTGCATTGCATTGATTGTGTTTTCCTCTGTTTGCCGGTATTGTCCCCTCTCGATAGACGTGATACCGACGATGTGATCGATGACACCGATGAAGAGCTATATTATCTTCAGAAGTGCCAGGCAAGCAAACCCCCTTGTTCATTCCGATAAAATCCCACTCTCTCGCTCCTGCTCTCTTTTACTGCATTAGGACAACAACGACATATTTGTTACTTGCTGCGGTAGCTGAACCCCTTTATCCTTTGCATGACCTGTCATTGCCACAGTAAATAGATGAAACCCACTAGCATGAGTAGGAGTTGTTTGAGCCCTGATGTGCCTACTCATTCATGCTTGTTTGTCATGCCTGCTACTGCTTAGAGTTGAGTCAGGTCTGATTCATCGGGGATGAATCAGAGGTGTGTGAACATGTCCTACTGTGTGTGAGCTAAGTGTGTGAACACGATTTGGTAAAGGTAGCGGTGAGAGGCCATGTAGGAGTACATGGTGGGTTGTCTCATTGCAGCCGTCCTCAGGAACTGAGTTCTGTGTTTGTGATCCATGATTCAGCTACTACCACGCATTGGGCCCGAACCAATGACCCTCTCGACTTCTTATCACCCTTGTCCTCTGTCCAGGAGTTGCAAGTAGTTTCTGGTGTTTGTAGTATGCTGGAGGCCGTGGGCAGCGCTGACCGTAGGGGTGGGCTGTGATGCGGTAGGCACGTGGCACGGTGTACCGGGCGCCCGTTTGGTGTCTCGGGAACCCTGTTCACATCGTTTGGGGCTGTGAGCGAAACTCCGGCCGGATCTCCTCATGGATGGAACCCGAATAGGCGATAAACCTGGACTAGAGACTTGAGTGTTTAGGCAGGCCGTGGCCGACACCCACGTTGGGCTTCCGCTTGAAGGTTGCCGAGTACATGTCGTGTAAACGGCGGTAAGTGGTGAGAGCGTGTGTGAAGAAGTACACCCCTGCAGGGTTAATATGATCTATTCGAATAGCCGTGTCCGCGGAAAAGGACTTCTGGGTTGCTTATATCAGTTCATAGACAAGTGAAAGTGGATACTCTAAAACACGCAAGATAAGCGTGAGTGCTATGGATGGCGCTCTCGTAGGGAGACGGGAGCGGATCCATAGTGGTGTATTGATATGGTGGATATGTGGACTCGTGTGCGCCACCTCAAAAGAGTTACTTGCAGTCGTAGTTCAGGATAGCCACCGAGTCAAAGCTGGCTTGCTGCAGTTAAACCCCACCATCCCCTTTGTTGATAATGATGCATATGTAGTTAGTCCTGATGTAAGTCTTGCTGGGTACATTTGTACTCACGTTTGCTTAATTTATGTTTTTGCAGAGAGACCTCAGTCTCACTAGTAGTTCCGCGTGGACTTCGACGTTTAGCTTGTTACCTCAGCTACGATCTTGTGCCCTCGGCAGGATCTGGTAGATAGTCAGGCTTCTCAGCCTTTTTCATTTATAGATGTCTGTACTCAGACATGATAGCTTCCGCTTGTGCTTTGATTTGTATGCTCTGAATGTTGGGTCATGAGACCCATGTTTGTAATATCTCGCTCCTCGGAGCCTATTGAATAAATTACTTGAGTCGTAGAGTCATGTTGTGATGCCATGTTGTATTTGCACATATCGAGCATATTGTGTGTATGTTATTGAAATGCTTGGTATGTGTGGGATCTGACTATCTAGTTGTTTATCCTTAGTAGCCTCTCTTACCGGGAAATGTCTCCTAGTGTTTCCACTGAGCCATGGTAGCTTGCTACTGCTCCGGAACACTTAGGCTGGCCGGCATGTGTCCTTCTTCGTTCCTGTGTCTGTCCCTTCGGGGAAATGTCACGCGATGAATACCGGAGTCCTGTTAGCCCGCTACAGCCCGGTTCACCGGAGTCCTGCTAGCCCAGTGCTACAGCCTGGATTCACTCGCTGATGACCGACACGTTCGATGCTGGGTCATGGATGCCTGTCCCTGTAAGTCTGTGCCACTTTGGGTTTACGACTAGCCATGTCAGCCCGGGCTCCTTATCATATGGATGCTAGCGACACTGTCATATACGTGTGCCAAAAGGCGCAAACGGTCCCGGGGAAAGGTAAGGCGACACCCGTGGGGATACCGTGCGTGAGGCCGCAAAGTGATATGATGTGTTACATGCTAGATCGATGTGGTACTGAGTCGGGGTCCTGACATTATACCTTTGTTATAATTAGCCTTTAAAGTTTACGGGATCGCTAAATTTTAGTCGACTAAGACTTAACTAAGTCTCACGTGATACTATATCCATGAGATCTTATACGAAGATTCATGGATTTTTTATTTTTTATTTTTTATATGGAGATTCATGCCTTAGAGTGTGGCTAAATTTTAGTTGACTAAGACTACTTAACCAAGTCTCAGTCAAGTGGCATAACATATAAAGAAAAAAATCTGAAGAATATTTTTATGCACGAATCTCATTGTAAAATTTCATATAGCATCGACTGAGACATAACAAAATCTCAGTCGACTGTGATTTAGCAAGACTATAAAGTTCAATCTTCATAAATTCATATCAAGTTCTGGTAACGAGTGGATGAGCGAACCAGTGGCCAAATTTCTGGCTCCCCGCCCTACAGGTTTACCCACACCACTTCTTATTCTGGAATAATCAGCAACACCAAGACGTCGGCGGAGCACGGAGAAACAAGTCAGGTCGTCTGCGCGGCTCTACACGCTTACAGCGCCGCCAGCTGCCTCACGTTCATCGGGTGGAGGTATTCGCCGGTGTCGCCGAAGAGCTCGAACGCGGCCGCGAACGACGCCGCCTCCGTCGGATGGAAGCCGTCCCAGAACATGAAGTCGTTGCGGTTCGGGCAGAGCTTGGCGGAGGTGTTGCACTGGCCCTCCCCGAACCGTCCTTTGCCGGCGCAGCACGCCGTGTCCACCACCGTCATGTCTGCCAAACAAAAATGAACCACACATCACTGAAACATCCCGGCAAGACGCCGTGACAGGTAGTATTTGAGGGTGTGTTGCCGACGTACTGACGGCTTTTCCGCCGCTGGCGAAGACCATTTCGGCCATTTTTACGGAGTCGGAGAGGGAGTAGTTCATGCCGTCGAGATCAGCGTTGAGGCCCTGCAGCATCGAGTCTATCAATGGGTACAGCTGCCTGGAGAGCTTGTTCGCCGCACCGAAGCAGTTGAACTGGTCGGTGTCATTGTCATGTGTCAGGGCGACCGCCCTCTGCGACGGGCAGCACCCCACCAGCGACGGGCTGACGATGCTGAACTTCCTCGCCCCGACCGCGTACAGCTCCTGCAAGAACAATCGCGACGAGGTTGGCTTTCACGCTCAATTACTGGAAGCACCACACCAAGCATATATGGACGGCATGCACCTGCAGGTAGGTCCTGTAATGGTCGACGAGGCATCCCAGGAAGGCTGTGTCGTTGCGGTTGGAGGGCGTCGGCCAGGGAAAGGCGTACTCGAACAGGTCGTTGCTGCCGACGCTGATGAAGAAGAGCGATCTGGAGATGAGGTCGTCCGAGTCCTCCCCCATCATCTGGACGGCCGACGTGAACTTCTCGAGCTGGTCGGTCATGCTGTACACTGGTCGCCCACACTGCATGCACGAAGAAAAGCGGATTCAGTGGCTACGTTACGTCGGTGCTATAACATCGACAGATCTGGCTAGTGCGAACACAAGGCAAGCCAGTGTGCGTACAGGGAGTTGGCCCGTGTTCTCCTGTAGGCCTGACCCTCCTGATGCGAAGTTGACGCCGCTTTTCATCTGTGGAACGATGCCCTTGGCCGGGAGGGAATGGTAAGCAGGTGGGCTCTCCTCGAATCCCAGGAAGGTAGCTGCTCGTTCAAACAAATATACGTAAGTTACTCACCTCATTTGTCCTTCGCGAATAGAGGAAAGAACCACATTATAGAATGACAAAAGTTAGCTGAGTTGCTAATGCTTACTGGAACAAAAAATTCTTATAAAACATTAGCATTGAGATTCACATTTACTACTATTTTTGTTCGGGACTAGAATTATATGGAGAAGTACCTTTTTTTCCCATTTACCTGTGATTCGTCTCTTATTATAACTGTGTATTTTAAACAGTTACGAGAGTTTTGACCCAGAATCACGAGCTTGGAGCAGTGACCAAAGTCGCCACATCCCCTATTTTGTCGTACTCCCTCTGTTCGATTATGTGTCGCACATAGATTTTTCTAGGATTTTTCGCTTTTCTTTTTTGCTTGGTTAATAAAATAGTATAGGTGTTAGATAAGACTTTGCTAATTCTCATCTAGATGAGACTTAGAAAATCTTTGTTTAAAGTCAAACTTCATGAACTTTGATCAAGTTTATAGAGAAAATTAATTATATGTACAATATCAAACTTCACAATATAAAAATATAAAATGACATGTATTTTATATTCTAGATGTAGATATTTTTCCTATACTTGATCAAACTTGAAAGCTTTCAATTTTCAAAAAACATTATGAAATGTAGGGAGTATCAATGCCAACTTCTGGGTCCCGTTGTCAAATTAAAAACTATTCTCTGGAGATTGTTTGAAGTTTTAAACATTATCTGCACGGTGACATTTTTTACAAGTGTCTGCACTATGACTAGCCTTGTAAGTTGTAACGATATGCTCTAAGTCCACCACAAGATCTGCAAGAGGGTTGACAAGGGACGAACATAGCTCAAGGAGTAAGAGGTACCCTTGCCTCTACCAATGCCGTGGTCGCCACCACTACTGCCACAAGAGCTTTTAGAGTTTAGGGTTAGTGAAAAATGCATGAGCGAAGTGAGCTCGCGGGCAAGAGCTAAGTGTGTGTACGTTATTTTTTTCTTGGGTGGACTAATGTTCGAAACTAGTCTAGGCCATACTCTCTCCGTTTCGAATTACTTGTCGCAGGTATGGATGTATCTAGATGTATTTTAGTTCTAGATACATCCATTTCTGCGACGAGTAATTTGGAACGGAGGGAGTAGTTTAAAGTAAATTGGAGAAAATAATTCATCTCAAAGTGTATGGCATAATAAAAGTAGTACTTCAACAAAGAAACACAAAACAAACTACCGGGCCTTCTTTGCGGTGCTCACACATAATATTCTTATTTGTTCCTCAAAAAATGAAAATATTCTTATCCTGGCTTGCAATGTTGGTCTGGTTCGGTTTTTTAGAAGTATGGCCGTGATGGCAATTCTATGTCAAAACCTGGACATGCTGTATAAGAAGCCACTTTTACTAGGGTGAAAGTGCTCAACCTCTACCAATGAATTTGTGTTTTTAGTTGTTTAAGTGCTAAGTATTATACACTAGTATCATATGCATGATATACTAACTAATGACACTACCCACTGCGGGCAGCCTAAACAATCCATGCTCCAAGGTCTCAGTGCTCCTCACAACTCCACATCGGCACATCGACATCGTACGTATGATGTTCCCTATTCCTTCTTATTTTAACTGATATTATTCCATATGAAATAAGAGGAGAAGAAAAGCTGTCCACGACCTCCAAGTGGGCTGTTAAAAAAACTCTTCCTTGAATTTACTTTATTTTTATTTCTTTTTGGAGCTCCAACCAAAGTACTCCCTCCATTCCAAATTACTCGTCGTAGAAATGGATGTATCCAGAACTAAAATACATCTAGATACATCCATACCTGCGACAAGTAATTCGGAACGGAGGGAGTAGATTTGAAGACAAGTCATTTCAATTATCCTATTAAGTTCTAGATTTTGCGAAAAAACAGCTATATCATATATTTTGCCACATACTCATCATTTTAAATCGATTTCAGGGAAAGACCAAAGATCTTGCGCGGCAGGTCCATCAGAAAAACTCAAAAGAGAAATAAGTCACTGTTGTGTCTATGGTCTGCTTCGATTAACTGAAAGGCGCTTTCCAAAAAGGAAACGAGATTAACTGAAAGGCTTTGGCGTCTAGTGCCTAGATCGTCACTCGGAGACTCAAAGGACAGCAGGCTTTCAGTTTCGTTGGATCGTTGCTTAGCTGGCACGATAACATGCATAGACTGCTCACGTTTTCACTAAGTAGCAAAACAAATACTCCTAGGCAAAATTCGTCGCAAAAAAAGAAGCTAAAACCAGTAGCCTCTGCTACGTAGTACTCCTCCGTCTCAAAATAACTGTCTTAACTTTAGTACAATTTATATTAAAGCTAATATAAAATTGAGTCACTTATTTTAAGTACTTCCTTCGTTCCAAAATAACTGTTTTAAGTTTAGTATAACTTTGTATTACACTTATTTTGAGACGGAGGTAGTACTTATTAGAGCTCAAGGGGGAAGAGAAGTTTTCACGGCACCTATGAAGTCAGCGAGGTTTTTGCCATTGCTGAAGCGGCCGGTGGGCGCGCGGGAGGAGGGGTAGTCGACGCCGTACTGCGGGTAGTTGGCCCTGCACTCGAGCTTGCAGCCCGGCAGCTTGTTGTTGTTGCCGACGTCCACCGTCGAGTCACCGAACACGAACATGGCCGGCACGAGCCCCTGCGGCGCGGGGGCGGGGGCGGGGGCGGTGGCGGCGCTGGCGACATGCAGCGAGAGCTCGAGCAAGCACAGCGCGACGAGCACGAACGCTCCGCCGCCACGGCCGGCCATTGGAAGAAGCCCCTCTTACGTATCTCGATCGCGCTCTGCCGTACGTACGGCCTCTCGGCTTCCTCGGCGGTGGTCGTCGATGAGACTACGATTCGAGCGGTCACTGGGACGTGGTATCAGCATGCCTATATATACACTCGTGCGCCCGGGCGGCGCGAAGAATAACACGAGTATAATAAGCAAAAGGAGCTGCAACAATTGGCTACCTGCGGCAGTATCTTCGAATCCTTCGCCACAGTAAGCGATCCGATGGGATATGCTGCTTGTTCCGTAGCGCAGAAGCGGTTCATCTTCCCGCATGTGTTTCTCAGTCGTGCTACCTAGTATTGTTAATGGAGCTTTGCGGTGGCGACCTGCCATTGGCCGCGAGCGACCTTGAGCTAGAGCGTATAGTACTCTTGTACTTCTTAGTTTTTCTTACTATATGCCAGGGCATCCATGGTAGTGACTAGTGAAGAACTGTGCATCGCCTGCTAGCGCAAAAAAGTAATCCGGGATTGGATCTTCAGCCCGTGCGCGGTTGCGAGCCGGTGGCCTGTTGTGGTTCGGGAGACGGGCGAGTGCATACGTACAAATTGGTTGGAGACCGAGACGCGACGTCCCTCCCGGGGTGGCGAGCTGGCTAAGCTGGCACTGCGAGGAAGTGCATGGAATGTATCAGCGCCGAACGGGACGTGGTCGGTCACTGAGTCGAGGGCAGACACATTGTCGTTTTTACTGGCGCATCTGCGTGTAAAAACTGAGGCACTACGAAGGTACTACGTGGCTGCATCCGTCACGAGAGGGTCGCATGGGCATTTCTTGCGCATAAACGATAAGCTGTGAATCTTGCACCCGCATAGTTTTTTGACAGTTCGTGCGTGGAAGCCGTCGGCGGCGTAAAATTGCGCCGGGTATCTTGGACCATCTCCGGTCAGTGACCGGTCGTAAATTACGATCCAGCTGGATTCCTCAAACCGGTCCTATATGCACCGAACTGTCGATATTCAGCCATATTTGGGACAGATACGAGGAGGCCCGGTCTATCTAGACGTGTCTGTCATGTCGGACTAACGGCTAGACCCATAAAAACACACGTTAAAACCCATCGGTCCGGTGAGGATGCATTCATGCGTCCACTCCATGCGTGCTCCGCTGCACAGCCCGAGAGGGCAAATTCGGCTATTTAAACTAGACGGATAGTCTCATTTCCACCCTCTCATTCCCGTCTGCACCGCCACTCCGAGGCCACTAGGGGCTCGCCGTTCGTCAGTAGCCATGGGCCGCCCGCGGATCACCGCCTACATCATCCTCACTCCGCAAAGCCGGTCGGAGCTCCCAGCGGAGATCCAGGCACGGCGCGCCACTTGGATTGCAACTGGCTTGCCTCCGTACTCTCCCGAGCAGGAGGCACCAAATGAGGAGGGAGTGGCGGACATCAGGCGTCGGAGTAGGAGGCGCTGGATGCGGACATGGAGAAAACAAAGACGGAGGAGGAGGAAGAAGGCGGGGTGAATCCGCCGCCTTCGGATGCCGAAATAGGCATGGCTGACGCGCTAGCTAAGTTTCACATGGCCCAAGCGGAGGAGGCGGGGGAGTTGTAGGCCATCCTCGACTCCATCCAGTCGGAGCTCGAGGTCGCGGCAAACCGTGCTACCTCCGCCAGGCGGATTCGGAGCTGGACTCCGAGTAGGAGCCCAAGCTTCGGGCCACAACCAATGACCAGGAGACTGGTCCGTTCGGCACTACCGGCACGGAGGTCGACGACATTTCCGATGATAGTAGGATAGTTTTATCCATCTAGTAGTATGTAGCTTTTGTGTTGCCGAAAGTGCATATAATCCCTCGATGGTTTTGTTAATTCATAACAATATATATATATCTCATTGAACTAATGCCTATACAAAAGGATATTTCAGGAAACTTCAATTTAGGTACACAATGGGATGTGAAAGTGGACCCCACAAAATGCAAAGGACAAGTGTTTGTCAAGCCTCAAACTCCATTTTATATTTAAGTGAAGCAAGATCATATTGAGTCCAAGATATGCCAATACTATCAAAAGAGGATGATGTCGTGATAATAGGTCTCTTGCTCGAGTGCTTAAAGCTCAAACTTCAAAAGCCACATACAAAGTTCTCACTTTCCCACTATATCACAACCATATGTTCAATCAGATTGACAGAAACATTTTACACCAGAGTCACCGAGACACATTGATATATTCCTTGTCCTAAACCCTAAACTTTCGGTCTCATCGAGTGACCCTTCGGTCTCACCGAAGAGCCCTAGCCAACCTTCTGTTGCCTACTGTAATTCGTTCGGTATTTCCAAACGGTTTCAGTCAGTGACACTGAAGTGTGTAAAGTGCTTAGGTCATCACAACTCTAAGCCACCAAAATGTTTCATCCGGAGTCACCGAAATATTCAAAGTTTGAATCTTTTGTACAGTTCGGTCTAACTGAGTGTTCTCATCCAGTCTCACCGAAGTGTGCAAAAGTGAGTAACGATCAGATTTTTGCTGCTACCTATATATACCCACACCCACTCCACCATTGTCTCTCGAAGCAAACACATTACACATCCATATTTCTAAGAGAGATCCCACTCATTGTGCTGATTTCAAAGGGACTCCACTCCAGCCATTGATACTTTGATTTCTAGTGCTTTCCCCCCAAACCCTCTCCTGCTCCAAAGCCAAAATATGGGAGAGTGTATTTGAGTGTTGAGGAGATTATCTTTTAAAGCACAAGACTAAGGAGCCCATCATCAACAACCTCGCCTACACCTTTTGGAGGGTGGTGCCAACATTGATCTGCTTGTTTGTCTCCCTTTTGCCAACATTGATTCAGACAGGTGTCAGGTTGATGCCCAACCAAGACACCCGTCGATGTTCTGGTTGGCTCACTCAGTCTTGTTTCGCCTTCCATGTGCGCGCCTCTCACGTGATCTTCCCTGGATAGCACCATCGGTTTGCTCGGTTCCCTTTTGTCTCCGTCGTTCCGGATGGGAAACTCAGCCGGGTAAAGCCAACGAAATATCACCCAATCACACATCGACAATTATGTTGGTGGGGGGCATTAGATTTTTGACTTTCATCGTACTGACCTGTCTGTCTACTTCAGTTGGGATGTCATTTGGACATGCCATGCTATTTGTTGGACCATTGCGTGTTCGATCCGCCGAGTAAAAGCACTTACTCATGCCATGCGGTGTCCAACATATTACTAATAACCCGTGCAACACATATACGAATGGCACGCGCACAGAACATAGGACTCATCCAATGGGTCGGCAAGTAATGCAACTAGGTTGAACAAGCTCCAACAATCAACCACATACATAACAAAGGCAATATCCAACCGCTAGGTTTCTTCAAGCAACAACATCACACACCATTGGAGAACAATTTCAAGCTTCAAACGGGCACAATATCCATCCTAATTCATCTTTTAAGTACACATCCTCTTGGCGGGGGCTGCATCTGCACCCTTTCCTTCATCATGACGCCTTCGACAGAATACATGTGCCCCCCCAAAAACGTCTACAAAGCATGTTGCGGTCACATGTCCATTTCTGCAAGACGAACCAACACAAAAAGGCACTAACATTTAGTCGTTGCTTGATAGGCCATTCACCAACGGGACAACCAACATTGAGAATACAAAGAATTGAAAATTTACAATGATAAACTGCTCCAAGCAAGAAAAATCATGATAACAGCATGATCATCAGAGCGAACAAGCGGTTTACCTCGAACAACAGTAGCACAACATGAAGAGCTAACGCGCCGGCGGTGGCATACAGCGAGAAACCTAGAGCTACCGAGACATGCAACAACGAGGAAGAAAGAGGACGTTGAGCGAGAAGAAAAGACACGACATAGATAAGAAGGAAATAAATTCAAACCTTAATCGCCACAAGTAGCTAACATGCCTCCGTCCGCCGCCAACGACAAACAGAATTGGAACACTTAGAAAGATGGAAGAACCACAACAACAAAATAACGCCTGCATGCAAAGAGCAGCTCTAACAGAGCTTCACCATCGGGTGATGGGAACGGGCAAGGAGCCCTCCCAAGCAAAACCTACAAAATTAAGCAAGAGTGAGGCCACGTGTACGTCGTCCAATGTGCGGCATGAAAGAACTGGTTTATAGGAAAATGCAACCGACTTAAGCAAAAGATCAAATAACCCCTGCCATGCCCCGACCTGCGGCTATCTTGTCAGGAACCCTCGGTGGACCGGGTATGGCAAACACTCTTGTCATTGCAACCCCTAGATGGATGGCCCTCAAAGTTGACTGGCTTGCCATCCCGATCCTAGTCGGACGACCCTAAGCAACCACCCGACACGCACAAAGTCGAGTCGGGCATAGCAAGGCCGGGGCAGAAGGAAGCTGACAATCCAGACTGAGCTCCCCCAGCGCATGTCGAACAATGCCTTAGATTGCGAACACTGATAGAAAACCATCACATAACACTGACCCTGGTCTGTGGTCCGCGCATGGGCACCCCTAGCTGGTGCGAACGAACAATGTTGGAAATATGCCCGAGGGGAAATAACAAAATGTTATTATGCTATTTTCATGTTCATAATCAAGTTTATATTTCTATGCTACAATTGTATTGGTTCTTGAATATGAGATTCAAAGGAAAACCCAAATACATGTGTGAAAATGTAAACACCAATTGATCCTCAGTCATGCCTCTAAGACAAGCTCATGTATTGATGATGATCTTGTTGTCCTGATCATGAGCATTGTTAGTATGCTATCAATAAATGAGAACACTATTGTCATTGTGATAACGGAATTAGGTAGACCCAACTTATGAATTAACGAGAGATGTATTCGTTGTTATGTTATTGATATTTTCATACAACTTGTTCACGTTTGCATAGTTCCTTAGACCATGAGAATATATATGCCAACATACCGGATGTTTACTTTGGGGTTACGAATGTCACTCCATAAGTGCATATGAATAAAGATGAACTAGGGGCATACCGGAACGTATGTCTCGAAATCAATAGTTCAAGACTACGATTTGCTCCTCTAATGATAGAGAGATACTCTCTGGGCCCACTCATTGTTATGGTGTCATTATCGTCTGGCCAGACAATTGTGATTATGATCACGGTTTTTTTAGAAAAGGGGACATCCCCGGCCTCTGCATCAGAATGATGCATACGGCCACCTTTATTAGCGAATAAAAAGTAGGTTCAACAAAAGTTTTAAAATCTCAAACAATAGCTACTCACAAAGAGCTAAGGAACCAAAATAAAAGCCACAACCGGCTGGCAAAAGAGAGACACGGAAACTAATTGCCTATCCTATTACATGACCGCCATCCAAACCGGCTGAAAATATCCCGTGCTACCATCTCCCATCGAATAGATCCAGTAACCAAACGCTCCCCGGCCTCCGTCGGAGTGAGTAATGACCAAACGAAACACGAACACGAGTAAAGAGAACAGAACCAGTAACAAGGATAACTGGCATAGTGATCAAAGTGTTGATCACGAGGATACTTATCACCTCACCTTGTGTTTTGTAAATGTATCGCGAAGCAACGAGAATGGTATTCGTAAACAAAGGTTTGTTCGGAAACTTCACAAATATGCGTGGAGGGCTCCCTCTAAAGACATACCAATCCAAAAGGATCTCTCCCGCATAGCTCTACTCTCTCCCGGTCTAATTTGCCTAAGTGTATAGGTTCCTAATTAGACATGGTCTAATATCAGTTTAATTGGTCTAAGAGAATTAGACTCCTAATTAGACGAGAAGCGCCACTAGGCTTTCTCTCTCTCTAGTTCTCTTGCAATTCTTCTTCCTGGGCGTCGAAACTCTGCCGGACTACTACTTAGGAATGTGTGGATATGTCAGAGGGGTCATCTATGTTGAGTCTTGTCGGGGATATACCCCGCGGCATAAACCGGCCGGAAGCATAACCCGGCCGGACTTGGCGGTTTACTTGAGACCTGGCTAAGACTTGATGACTCACTGGCGACCCGTTTGGGCCTGGCGGTTTACGGTTCATTGGTAATCCGGCAGGCGGGTCAGAAGAACGACAAGACCCGGTGGCCCAACAGGCGGTTCATGAAGGCCGGTTCATATAATGGTGGGCCGGTTTAAGGAGAAAGGCATGACGAATATTTACCTTACAAGGAGTTAAGACCAGGACTATCCGGTTCGTATTAGAGATAGACTAGTCCTAATCCTAATAGGACTCCACATGTAAACCGCCCCTACAACATATATAAGGAGGGGCAGGGCTCCCCAAGAGGGAGAGGAAAAGAAGAAACAATCTTAGGGCTAGACACAAAGAGGAGAGCCGGTTTACGGCGACTCCCTCGTGATGATAATGAGACCTAGCCTCAAACAGCATGTAGGGCTATTATGGATGATGTTTCCCGGGGCCCGAAGCTGTCTAAATCCTTGTCTTGCGTGTTGATCCGCCCTGCGTCTCTCGTCCCACTCAACCCCTCTCAAGCTACCACACAGATGCGTTGGCCTCGCGACTAAGTCCTGACACTAAGGACATCTGCCGTGACAAATCCACGACAAGTCTCGTCTTAGAGAACTTTCGCGGCTGGGAGGTATATCCTAGTCGCGTGAAATCTTTGTACTGTGCCGACTCATCACTACTTCTGCTAATATGCGCATTGGTGAGTTTAATCGTTACCGCCATCTTCATAGAGTTCCTGGGTGTGATCGTGTAGCATATTTTTTTATTGTGTAGCACATTATCCTGCAGTGGGATCATAAGAAAATCTATGAGTAGATGCAAGTATGATTAGAGCATATGGGGATATGTGCCATTGCACATATGTGCGGAGTGAGTAGGGAGTTATAATTACTAGACGTTCATGTTGTAACCCCTCTAATTTCATGAGGTTTTGATCTTGACAGCATGGATGAATTTTGCTACAAAGGTGTGGCATCCATAGCTAAGCTTCAGGTAGTTTGGTTTGTTCATAGTTGAGAAAGAAAAACTTTGTAAATGCGCAAGGGCAATGTAGATTATGATCTACATGCGGGTCATGCATAATGACTAAGTTTCATATGGGGCTCGAGATTTATTATTAAGTCACGAGTTTCATACACCCTGCAAGTTAAACCAACAACATGAAGTGTCATGCTTATGGTTGTGTAGGAAAAGTAAAAAAATTGCAAACTTAACCATAGAAGCCATGATAATTAGAAAAAGTGATTAGAGGCATCTAACTTGTTTTGTAGGAGGTTTGTATGTGATGTGGTATAAGTCTTCATTTATTCAATATATTTGTATGCGATGCAATATGTTGTAATATTTTACTTTAACTTGGGATTCATGGTACGACATGATGGCTGGAGTCATATGATTTTATTTTATTTTACTTTTTGACCTATGTGTCAACATCGATGACAATGAAGGATACAATATTTTGCGATGGTGGAACTTGACACAAAAGCTGGACATGGAGAAGGAGTTCTATGGCATGGAAAGGGTGAAGATGATCGCAGAGAAAATGCGGACTACTTCATCGGAAAAGGGCTATACCACGTCACTAAATTATGAATTGCATGTGATATTAATCCCTTTTCATGCACCTTGATTGCATAGTAGTCATTTATTAGGGTGATATCTTACTTAAAATATCAAATCGATTATGTTAATCCATTTATAGCAGTGTCTAAAATACTTAGTCCTTCAAATACGCCATGTCGCATGGGTATAGTTGTCAAGTGTATAAGACGGGCATGAACGGTTCATGTTGCAAGTACACTTGGTTGTCTTGACGAGATAGCAAGACAGTCTTGATCTCATAACACACCCATCGAAAGATGAACAAGAGTCATATGGAGATATGATTGTCCAGTTGACCTACTGGTCTTGTTACTACTCATCAGTGATGTCACACCAATGGGTAGTAAGTCAGTCATGGATCTCGAATCACTAGTAATGAATTATGAGAGATATTGTTTTAGTGGGAACAAACTCTAGTTAATAGTTAATATGATTTGCACTAATTTTGAACAATGTCTAAGTATTTGCATTATCATTGTAGAATAATGGCTTGCATTACCACTTTCCATATTGATTGAATTTTGATTAGCTGGCTACAACTTTATGGATTGGTACCTCAAAGTGAGGGTTGTCCTTAAAGGAGTGCCGAGAAGGACTATGTCCTATTGCATACTTTTGGTGGTCTCTCACTAATGCTATGGATGATGAGACTTGCGTATCTTGATCTAGAGCTAGAATTCCATCACATTTCAGTGCATAATGCTTGCCTCCATGAGACCCAAACTTCAAATTGTTTGGGATAGTTATGTGATATTCTTGGACCTAAAAATATTGTTTTCAGAAACAAAAAAAGTCTTGAGGATATAAGATACCAAATTAATGTTTGATTGCAAGTATAAGTGAAGTATTCACTATGTTTTATACTGATAAGAGTGGGATACATAAGAACACTAGTCATGTGATGATGGTGAATAGTGAAGGAAATATGCCCTAGAGGCAATAATAAAGTTGTTATTTATATTTCCTTATATCATGATAAATGTTTATTATTCATGCTAGAATTGTATTAACCGGAAACTTAGTATATGTGTGAATACATAGACAAACAGAGTGTCACTACTTTGCCTCTACTTGACTAGCTCATTGAATCAATGATGGTTATGTTTCCTAACCATAGACATGAGTTGTCATTTGATTAACGGGATCACATCATTAGAGAATGATGTGATTGACTTGACTCATCTGTTAGCTTAACACGATGATTGTTTAGTTTCTTGCTATTGCTTTCTCCATAACTATACATGTTCCTATGACTATGAGATCATGCAACTCCCGAATACTGGAGGAACACTTTGTGTGCTACCAAACATCACAATGTAACTGGGTGATTATAAAGGTGCTCTACAGGTGTCTCCGATAGTGTTTGTTGAGTTGGCATGGATCAAGATTAAGATTTGTCACTCCGATTGTCGGAGATGTATCTCTGTGCCCTCTCGGTAATGTACATCACAATAAGCCTTGCAAGCAATGTAGCTAATGAGTTAGTTACAGGATGTAGCATTACAGAACGAGTAAAGAGACTTGCCGGTAACGATATTGAACTAGGTATTGAGATACTGACGATCGAATCTCGGGCAAGTAACATCCCGATGACAAAGGGAACAACGTATACCGTTATGCGCTTTGACCGATAAAGATCTACATAGAATATGTAGGAGCCAATATGAGCATCCACGTTCTGCTATTGGTTATTGACCGGAGACATGTCTCAGTCATGTCTACATAGTGCTCGAACCCGTAGGGTCCGCATGCTTAACGTTCAGTGACGATCGGTATTATGAGTTTATGTGTTTTGATGTACCGAAGGTAGTTCAGAATCCTAGATTTGATCACTTACATGACGAGGAGTCTCGAAATGGTCGAGACGTAAAGATCGATATATTGGAAGCCTATATTTGGACATCGAAATGGTTCCGAGTGGTTCGAGCATTTTTCTGGAGTACCGGGAGGTTACCGGAACCCCCCGGGGAATATATGGGCCTTATTGGGCCTTAATGGAATAGAGGAGAGGGAAGGGAAAATAGGGAGGCGCGCCCCCAAGCCCAATCCGAATTGGGAGGGGGCCCAGCCCCCCTTTCCTTCCTCCCTCTCTCCTCCTTCCTTCCTCTCCTACTCCTACTTGGAAGGGAGGGAATCCTACTCCCGGAGGGAGTGGGACTCCCCTAGGGCGCGCCATAGAGAGGGCCGGCCCTCCCCCTCCTCCACTCCTTTATATACGGGGGAGGGGGGAACCCCATATACACACAAATTGATCATTGATCTTTTAGCTGTGTGCGGTGCCCCCTTCCACCATAATCCATCTCGGTTATATCATAGCGGTGCTTAAGTGAAGCCCTGTTCCTGTAGCATCATCATCACCATCATCATGCCGTCGTGCTGACGAAAATCTCCCTCGAAGCTCTACTGGATCGTGAGTTCATGGGACGTCACCGAGCTGAACGTGTGCATATCGCGGAGGTGCCGTACCTTCAGTGTTAGATCGGTCGATCGTGAAGACGTATGACTACATCAACCGCGTTGTCATAATGCTTCCACTTACGGTCTACGAGGGTACATAGACTATACTCTCCCATCTCGTTGCTATGCATCACCATGATCTTGCATGTGTGTAGGATATTTTTGTGAAATTACTGCGTTCCCCAAAAGTGGCATCCGAGCCAGGTTTATGCGTAGATGTTATATGCACAAGTAGAACACAAAGGAGTTTTGGGCGTGGGTATATACATATTGCTTGCCTTCACTAGTTGATTCTTGATTCAGCGACATTGTTGGATGAAGCGGCCCAGACCGACATTACGCGTACGCTTACGCGAGACTAGTTCTACCGACGTGCTTCGCACATAGGTGGCTAGTGGGTGTCTGTTTCTCCAGCTTTAGTTGAATCGGATTCAATGAACAAGGTTCTTTCTGAAGATAAAAAAGCAATCACTATACTGCGTTGTGGTTTTTGATGCGTAGGTAAGAACGATTCTTGCTTAGCCCGTAGCAGCCACGTAAAACTTGCAACAACAAAGTAGAGAATGTCTGACTTGTTTTTGCAGGGCATGTCGTGATGTGATATGGTCAAGACATGATGCTAAATTTTATTGTATGAGATGATCATGTTTTGTAACATAGTTATCGGTAACTGGCAGGAGCCATATGGTTGTTGCTTTATTGTATGAAATGCAATCGCCATGTAATTGTTTTACTTTATCACTAAGCGGTAGCGATAGTCGAAGAGGCAATAGTTGGCGAGACGACAACAATGCTTCGATGGAGATAAAGGTGTCAAGCCAGTGACGATGGTGATCATGACGATGCTTTGGAGATGGAGATCAAATGCACAAGATGACGATGGCCATATCATATCACTTATATTGATTGCATGTGATGTTTATCCTTTATGCATCTTATTTTGCTTAGTTTGACGGTAGAATTATAAGATGATCTCTCACTAAATTTCAAGGTATAAGTGTTCTCCATGAGTATGCACCGTTGCTACAGTTCGTCGTGCCGAGACACCATGTGATGATCGGGTGTGATAAGCTCTACGTTCATATACAACGGGTGCAAGCCAGTTTTGCACACACAGAATACTCGGGTTAAACTTGACGAGCCTAGCATATGTAGATATGGCCTCAGAACACTGGAGACCGAAAGGTCGAGCGTGAATCATATAGTAGATATGATCAACATTGTGATGTTCACCATTGAAAACTAATCCATCTCACGTGATGATCAGACATGGTTTAGATGATATGGATCACGTGATCACTTAGATGATTAGAGAGATGTCTATCTAAGTGGGAGTTCTTAAGTAATTTGATTAATTGAACTTTAATTTATCATGAACTTAGTACCTGATAGTATTTTGCATGTCTATGTTGTTATAGATAGATGGCACGTGCTGTTGTTCCATTGAATTTTAATGCGTTCCTAGAGAAAGCTAAGTTGAAAGATGATGGTAGCAATTACACGGACTGGGTCGGAACTTGTGGATTATCCTCATTGTTGCACAGAAGAATTTTGTCCTGGAAGCACCGCTAGGTGACAAACCCACTGCAGGAGCAACGCCAGATGTTATGAACACCTGGCAGAGCAAAGCTGATGACTAATCGATAGTTTAGTGTACCATGATTTACGGCTTAGAACCGGGACTTCAACGATGTTTTGAACGTCATGGAGCATATGAGATGTTCCAGGAGTTGAAGTTAATATTTCAAGCAAATGCCCGGATTGAGAGATATGAAGTCTCCAATAAGTTCTACAGCTGGAAGATGGAGGATAATAGTTCTGTTAGTGAACATATACTTAGAATGTCTGGGTACCACAACCACTTGACTCAACTGGGAGTTCATCTTCCTAATGATAGTGTCATTGACAGAGTTCTTCAATCACTGCCACTAAGCTACAAGAGCTTCATGATGAACTATAATATGCAAAGGATGGATACGATGATTCTCGAGCTCTTCGCAATGCTAAAGGCTGCGGAGGTAGAAATCAAGAAGGAGCATCAAGTGTTGATGGTCAACAAGACCACCAGTTTCAAGAAAAAGGGTAAAGGGAAGAAGGGGAACTTCAAGAAGAACAACAAGCCAATTCCTGCTCAAGTGAAGAAACCCAAGTTTGGACCTAAGCCTGGGATTGAGTGCTTCTACTGCAAAGGAACTGGTCACTTGAAGCGGAACTGCCCCAAGTATTTGGCGGAGAAGAAGGATGGCAAAGTGAAAGGTATATTTGATATACATGTTATTGATGTGTACCTTACTAATGCTCGCATTAGTGCCTGGGTATTTGATACTGGTCCGGTTGCTAACATGTGCAACTCGAAACAGGGGCTACGGACGAGGTGATTAAGCGAAGATTGGCTAAGGACGAGGTGACGATGCGCGTGGGAAATGGTTCCAAAGTCGATGTGATCGCCGTCGGCAAGCTACCTCTACATCTACCTTCAGGATTAATATTAGACCTAAATAATTGTTATTTGGTGCCAGCATTGAGCATGAACATTATATCTGGATCTTGTTTGATGCGAGACGGTTATTCATTTAAATATGAGAATAATGGTTGTTCTATTTATATGAGTAACATCTTTTATGGTCATGCACCCTTGATGAGTGGTCTATTTTTACTAAATCTTGATAGTAGTGATACACATGTTCATAGTATTGAAGCCAGAAGATGCAGAGTTGATAATGACAGTGCAACTTATTTGTGGCACTGCCGTTTAGGTCATATTTGTGTAAAGTGCATGAAGAAACTCCATTCTGATGGACTTCTGGAATCACTTGATTATGAATCACTTGGTACTTGTGAACCATGCCTCATGGGCAAGATGACAAAAACTCCGTTCACCGGAACAATGGAGCGAGCAACAGAGTTATTGGAAATCATACATACTGATGTGTGTGGTCCAATGAACATTGAAGCTCGCGGAGGATATCGTTATTTTCTCACCTTCACAAATGATTTGAGCAGATATGGGTATATTTACTTAATGAAACATAAGTCTGAAACATTTGAAAAGTTCAAAGAATTTCAGAGTGAAGTGGAAAATCATCGTAAGAAGAAAATCAAGTTTCTACGATCTGATCGTGGAGGCAAATATTTGAGTTATGAGTTTGGACTTCATTTGAAACAAAGCGGAATAGTTTCGCAACTCACGCCACCTAGAACACCACAACGTAATGGTGTGTCCGAACGTTGTAATCATACTTTACTAGATATGGTGCGAACTATAATGTCTCTCATTGATTTACCGCTATCGTTTTGGGGTTACGCTTTAGAGACAACTGCATTCACGTTAAATAGGGCACCATCTAAATCCGTTGAGACGACACCTTATGAACTGTGGTTTGGAAAGAAACCCAAGTTGTCATTTCTTAAAGTTTGGGGCTGCGATGCTTATGTGAAAAAGCTTCAACCTGATAAGCTCGAACCCAAATCGGAGAAATGTGTCTTCATAGGATACCCAAAGGAGACTGTTGGGTACACCTTCTATCATAGATCCGAAAGGCAAGATATTCGTTGCTAAGAATGGATCCTTTCTAGAGAAGGAGTTTCTCTCGAAAGAAGTGAGTGGGAGGAAAGTAGAACTTGACGAGGTAATTGTACCTTCTCCCTTATTGGAAAGTAGTACATCACTGAAATCAGTTCCAGTGATCCCTACATCAGTTAGTGAGGAAGCTAATGATGATGATCATGAAACTTCTTATCAAGTTACTACCGAACCTCGTAGGTCAACCAGAGTAAGATCCGCACCAGAGTGGTACGGTAATCCTGTTCTGGAAGTCATGTTACTTGACCATGGCGAACCGATGAACTATGAGGAAGCAATGATGAGCCCAGATTCCGCAAAATGGCTTGAAGCCATGAAATCTGAGATGGGATCCATGTATGAGAACACAGTATGGACTTTGGTTGACTTTCCCGATGATCGGCAGGCCATAGAGAATAAATGGATCTTCAAGAAGAAGACTGACGCTGACGGTAATGTTACTGTCTACAAATCTCGACTTGTTGCGAAAGGTTTTTGACAAGTTCAAGGAGTTGACTATGATGAGACCTTCTCACCCGTAGCGATGCTTAAGTCCGTCCAAATCATGTTAGCAATTGCCGCATTTTATGATTATGAAATTTGGAAAATGGATGTTAAAACTGCATTCCTTAATGGATATCTTAAAGAAGAGTTGTATATGATGCAACCAGAAGGTTTTATCGATCCAAAAGGTGCTAACAAAGTGTGCAAGCTCCAGCGATCCATTTATGGACTGGTGCAAGCCTCTCGGAGTTGGAATATATGCTTTGATAGTGTGATCAAAGCATACGGTTTTATACAGACTTTTGGAGAAGCCTGTATTTACAAGAAAGTGAGTGGGAGCTCCGTTGCATTTCTGATATTATTGTAGATGACATATTGTTAATCGGATACCAAATTTCTGAATAGCATAAAAGGATACTTGAGTACGAATATTTCAATGAAAGACCTCGGTGAAGCTGCTTATATATTGGGCATCAAGATCTATAGAGATAGATCAAGGCACTTAATTGGACTTTCACAAAGCACATGCCTTGATAAAGTTTTGAAGAAGTTCAAAATGGATCAGGCAAAGAAAGGGTTCTTGCATGTATTACAAGGTGTGAAGTTGAGTCAGACTCAATGCCCGACCACTGCAGAAGATAGAGAGAAAATGAAAGGTGTTCCCTATGCTTCAGCCATAGGCTCTATCATGTATGAAATGTTGTGTACCAGACCTGATGTGTGCCTTGCTATAAGTTTAGCAGGGAGGTACCAAAGTAATCCAGGAGTGGATCATTGGATAGTGGTTAAGAACATTCTGAAATACCTGAAAAGGACTAAGGATATGTTTCTCGTATATGGAGGTGACAAAGAGCTCGTCTTAAACGGTTACGTCGATGCAAGCTTTGACACTGATCTAGATGACTCTAAGTCACAGACCGGATACATGTTTTTATTAAATGGAGGAGCTCTCAGTTGGTGCAGTTCCAAGCAGAGCGTCGTGGCGGGATCTACGTGTGAAGCGGAATACATAGCTGCTTCGGAAGCAGCAAATTAAGGAGTCTGGATGAAGGAGTTCATATCCGATCTAGGTGTCATAACTAGTGCATTGGGTCCAATGAAAATCTTTTGTGACAATACCGGAGTAATTGCCTTGGCAAAGGAATCCAGATTTCACAAGAGAACCAAGCACATCAAGAGACGCTTCAGTTCCATACGCGATCAAGTCAAGGAGGGAGACATAGAGATTTGCAAGATACATACGGATCTGAATGTTGCAGACCCGTTGACTAAGACTCTCTCATGAGCAAAACATGATCAGCACCAAGACTCAATGGGTGTTAGAATCATTACACTGTAATCTAGATTATTGACTCTAGTGCAAGTGGGAGACTGAAGGAAATATGCCCAAGAGGCAATAATAAAGTTGTTATTTATATTTCCTTATATCATGATAAATGTTTATTATTCATGCTAGAATTGTATTAACCGAAAACTTAGTACACGTGTGAATACATAGACAAACATAGTGTCACTAGTTTTCCTCTACTTGACTAGCTCCTTGAATCAATGATGATTATGTTTCCGAACCATAGTCATGAGTTGTCATTTGATTAACGGGATCACGTCATTAGAGAATGATGTGATTGACTTGACCCATCTGTTAGCTTAGCACGATGATCGTTTAGTTTCTTGCTATTGTTTTCTCCATAACTATACATGTTCCTATGACTATGAGATCATGCAACTCCAGAATACCGGAGGAACACTTTGTGTGCTACCAAACGTCACAATGTAACTGGGTGATTATAAAGGTGCTCTACAGGTGTCTCTGATGGTGTTTGTTTAGTTGGCATGGATCAAGATTAGGATTTGTCACCCCGATTGTCAGAGAGGTATCTCTGGGCCCTCTCGGTAATGTACATCACAATAAGCCTTGCAAGCAATGTAGCTAATGAGTTAGTTACAGGATGTAGCATTACGAAACGAGTAAAGAGACTTGCCGGTAACAAGATTGAACTAGGTATTGAGATACCGACAATCAGATCTCGGGCAAGTAACATACTGGTGACAAAGGGAACAACGTATACCCGTTATGCGGTTTGACCGATAAAGATCTTCATAGAATATGTAGGAGCCAATATGAGCATCCAGGTTCCGCTATTGGTTATTGACCGGATACGTGTCTCAGTGATGTCTACATATTTCTCGAACCCGTAGGGTTTGCACGCTTAACGTTCGGTGACGATCGGTATTATGTGTTTATGTGTCTTGATGTACCGAAGGTAGTTCGGAGTCCCGGATTTGATCACGGACATGACGAGGAGTCTCGGAATGGTTGAGACGTAAAGATCGATATATTGGAAGCCTATATTTGGACATAGGAATGGTTCCGAGTGGTTCAGGCATTTTTCCGGAGTACCGGGAGGTTACCGGAATCCCCCGGGGAGTATATGGGCCTTATTGGAATAGAGGAGAGGGAAGGGAAAAGAGGGAGGCGCGCCCCCAAGCCCAATCCGAATTGGGAGGGGGGTCGGCCCCCCTTTTATTCTTCCCTCTCTCGTCCTTCCTTCCTCTCCTACTCCTACTTGGAAGGGGGGGGGGAATCCTACTCCCGGAGGGAGTAGGACTCCCCTAGGGCGCGCCATAGAGAGGGCCGGCGCTCCCCCTCCTCCACTCCTTTATATACGGGGGAGGGGGGCACCCCATATACACACAACTTGATCATTGATCTTTGCGGTGCACCCTCCATCATAATCCACCTCGGTTATATCGTAGCGGTGCTTAAGTGAAGCCCTGTTCCGGTAGCATCATCATCACCGTCATCACGCCGCCGTGCCGATGAAACTCTCCCTCGAAGCTCTACTGGATGGTGAGTTCGCGGGACATCACCGATTTGAACGTGTGCAGATCGCGGAGGTGCCATACCTTTGGTGCTAGATCGGTCGATCGTGAAGACGTACGATTACATCAACTGCGTTGTCATAACACTTCCGCTTACGGGCTACGAGGGTACGTAGACGATACTCTCCCCTCTCATTGCTATGCATCACCATGATCTTGCGTGTGCGTAGGAATTTTTTTGAAATTACTGCGTTCCCCAACAAATAGAACGACAACTTAACAAGAAAAGGGCAAAGGGTGTTAGTGCGAATTACACACTCAGGATGTCCAAGGCTTACACCACTCTTGACAGAAAACTAGAAGTAAAACTGTAAGAATATTATTGGAAGAAAAGGAAAAATGGGAAAAATCCTGCTCGGGTATGAGTGTCATACATGTTATAGATGAATTCCTTGATAGTACATAGTATAATTCTTGGGTATTATGACTAAATTTTAGTCACAAGGATACTCAATGGGTTGCTCTTTTGTAACTTGATATGAGAACCACGAAGGCCTAAAAGACGAGCTAAGGATGAGATTTGAATACGCGTTTGGAATTAGTAAAAGTTACTGAAATGTAATCAAACCTTGTATGACATGGTAAGATCATAGATCTTATTAACTTACTTGCCATTATCATTTTGTGTTTATGCTTTAGTGGTTGTGGCTTTTAGACTGAAAATATTGCCATCATATCTATTGAAATGACATACATGATATGGCTTGAGAAACCAGATCAATTTATCTTTTCATAAAATTTGGGAATACAAAGTATATGTAAAATGTTTACAAGCTCAAATCCCAAATCGGATTAGATCTAATTTGTTGGTTATCCCGTGTGTTGGGAATTTCTTCTATCACCATGCAGGAGACAAAAATGTTTGTCACTAAGAATTGCGTGTCTTGGAGAAAAGGTTTCTCGCAAAAGAGTGAGCGGGGGGGGGGGGGGGATATTGCAGCTCGACGAGATTAGAGAATCTTTGTTATCACGTTACAGTGATGAAATATCGGTAGTAGTTCTGAAGTTTCTGCACTATGACTGTTACAAAAGCTCCTACATATGATGTAGAGACTTTTGTCGAACTGAGCAACTGAACCATGCAAGATGAGCAAAACTCATGCAAACCACTGTGGTGTGCAAACGAGATAGTGTTTTTAGATAACAATAATCCTATAAAATACAAGGAGGCAATGATGGCACCTAACTATGCAAAATGGCTTTGTCGGATTTCGGGTTCCGGCAGACCCTTAAGGTTCGAACACTGGGGTGCGCGCGGAGATTACGCCTTCAACCTCTCCGTCTCACAAGGATCTAAACTACCCAAAGAACTGCGCAAGAGACACAAGATTTATACTGGTTCGGGCCACCGATGTGGTGTAATACCCTACTCTAGTGTGTGGTTTGTGGATTGCCTCCTGGGGCTGGTGATGATGAACAATACAGGGAAGAACGGCCTCGCGAGGGTCTGTTCTTGGCTGGGTGATGAACTGCTAGGAGGGGTTTAGTCACCTCTCTCTTTCTCTCTCTCTCTCTCTCTCTTGCTCTGCTTGCGAACCAGATGAGCCAACCCCCCCTTGCCATGTGGGTGGCTAGTCCTATTTTTAGAGGCCCTGGTCCTCTTCCCAAATATTGAGCGGGAAGGGAGCCAACAATGGCGGGCTAATTTGAAGGGGAACATCTAGTACATCTATCCTGACAAAAGCAGTCTTCGCCTGCCAAAGGCTCTGGTGATGACGCCGCGCTGGGCTCCATGGTGACCTCTGTCTCGTAGTCCGCCTGGTCCTGGTCTCGTTGCACCGAAGTGGCAACCTTTGCCTGATGCCTCGGTACTCCGCGGCTGCGCTTGTCCCCTTTGCACCAAAGAGGAAAGATGGACGCTGCGCGCGCTGGCACCCGCCTGGTGCCCTGAGTCGTCACGGCTTACGCCATGGGCACCTCTCGAGGTACCCCGCCTTGATGTCTTCGCCTCCTCGCGAGCCAGCCTAAGGAGGCTTCGCCTGAGGATGCGCCGTGTCGTCTGCCTCGCGAGGCTTGGCCCCTCGTGTGGGTCTCGAGTCTTGTGTTGATGAAGATGGGCCGTGCTGGGCCCCCACTTGAGCCACGCCGCAGGCCGCAGGCAGGCAAGTCTGGGGACCCCCGTTCCCAGAACGCCGACAGTAGCCCCCGGGCCCAAGGCGCGCCTGGACTTGGCCATGCCGAGAGGCGAAAGGGCAAGGGAGAAGCGCCGCGGGCCCTAACAGCCTGCAGCCTTGGACGCCGCGTGGCAGTTGATTGGACATGGGTGCCTTAGCAACCGCGCTGGTTGACAAGGGGGAGGCATCTCCTCAGACTTCGCCCTTGCTTTCTCCGGTGGCTGCTCAGATCCCCTTTCTTGCGCCTCCCCTTCCTTCCTCCAAACTTCCAGATCTACTCCGGTTGCGCGACCTAGGAAGCCATGGCGCCTCGCAAGCCTCCGGCCGAAGCTTGGTATTCTCCTGCTCTGGACCCGCCGACTGTGTCCAAGGCTACCCTCA
Source organism: Triticum aestivum (assembly GCF_018294505.1). Classification (NCBI taxonomy): domain Eukaryota; kingdom Viridiplantae; phylum Streptophyta; class Magnoliopsida; order Poales; family Poaceae; genus Triticum; species Triticum aestivum. The sequence continues at coordinate 665,855,523 of NC_057797.1, read as the reverse complement.
CCCGGCTGCGCAGGATGGCGGCGGCGCAGGGCCTCGACGGGATGGAGGTGTTCAAGGTCGGCTCCGCCACCCCTGAAGGCCGAGGGAGCACCTTTTATCCTCTCTTTGTAAGCTGCATTGCAGCGGGCTTGGTGCCCCCCTTCTCCGAGTTCTTCTTCTCTGTCCTCCGCCATTACAACTTGCAGGCTCTACATCTCCACCCCAACTCTGTCCTTCTCTTGGCGATCTCCGCCTACTACTGCGAGGCCCACGTAGGGGTGCAGCCCTCGGTGGCCTTGCTGCGCCACTACTTCTACCTCCGGACTTCTGGCGGTCCTCCTTCCGCGTGCGCGAGCTTCGTTGCGCATGGCAGCGCTATTGCCATCTCGAGTCCCGGGAAGAGGGCTGATGGCTTCCGGAGCAAGTGGGTCTTGGTTGACGCCGGGCGCGTCCATCCTCGGCTGATCCTGCCCACGGAGCCGGCCATGAGCGCCAATGACTGGTGCCGAGCGGAGCTCATGGATTCCCGCGCGAGACCGGTGTTGGAGAAGATGGACGCGGACTTGAGGCCGGCCTGCATGGCGACGGCAAATTTGACTGGCGCGTCATTGCTGAGGGAGTTCCTGGAGCAGCAGCTGGCTCCACTCCAACGGTACTCTCCTCCAATGTGGAGGCCTCATCTGAGCCCCGAGCCTGTGGACGAAGAGGATGTGAATGCGGTTCTTCAATCTCTGGTCGGGGGCACGGTGGCAAAGTTGGAGGGCGCTCCCGAGCCCTTGTTCCTTTGCAGCGACTGGAAGCAGGTGGTGAAGTCCATGCCCGTTTTCAACGAGGACGGGCTCGTGCCCGTGGCACCTTCTGAAGGACTGGTGGACGTGCCCTCTGGTGACTCCAGCGAGGAGGAGGACGAAGAGGAGCGTGGAGAGGGGCCCGACTCTGGGGCGACTGACAGAGGGTCGAGGGCTCCCCTCCCTCGGCGCTCGCCCCGTACTCTCCGCCTTCCGCTGAGCGATGATGATGATGATGATGATGACGATGACGACGTGCTGGGTAGCGGGAGCTCGCCCCCGATCCCGAAGAAGGACATGTTCGGGCTGATCCCCCGCGAGTCTGCCCCTACCCCGGGGCAGTCCGCTGCCGCACCTTCTACTCCCAAGGTCGACCCTTCCAGCCGGCTGTTCGGCTTGAAGTTGGGCCGGAAGCTGCCCGAGCTCACCGGTGATGACCCGTAAGCGCTTGATCCTTGCTCTTTTGTTTCTCGTTCCGCCGACGAGGCTTGATGATTGCTTCTCTCGAACAGGCTGGCGCCCATGGCGAAGAAGCCGAAGCAGGCTCCTGAGGCTCCATCCGCGGCAGCGCCTCCGCCTGCGGAGGGGGGTGAAGGCGGTGCGCGGGCTTCTCCTGCCCAATCGCCCTCAGGAGGTCTGGCCATGCTGGCGGGGGCGATCTCAGCCCCCATGGCCCAAGAAACTCCTGAAGTGCCCTTGTCTGGTGCTGCTGCTGCTGTCGAAGCCGTGAAGGGGCGCGCGGAGGCGCTGCTGGAGAAGTTCCGGGCCTTCAGCACCAGGCCGAAGCAAGGAGCTGCCGACCCTGCCATTCCACGAGGCGAAGCCGCCGCCAACAAATGACTCCGTTCCGTCCCTGCTCTTCTTTTAGTTCCTGCACATGCATCACGCCTTGCGGAGGCATTTAAACTTGCGTTTGGTACTACGGCGACAGTATGGATTGTAATATTTGCTTTTTAAGTTCCTTGGATTTTATGCTTTTCTTGCCTACTTGCTTGTGTTCTACGCCGGCAGAGCCCGGCCCCGCGCATGCCTCAGCCAGCATTAGCCCCGACCGGAAACCAGGACGGGACCAAAGGAGTGAGGGGCCACGTGACAAGTTAGGCTCCTGAGTCGTGATGCTCAGGAGTCCCCCTTGGCGCACAAACAACAAGTAGGGAAGCGTGACGTAGGTGTATCTTCCGTTCTACGTCTGCAGAGCCCGACCCCGCACGTACCTCACCCAGCATAGCCTTTCGGAACTAAGGAGTGAGGGGCTACGGAGCTAGTTAGGCTCCTGAGTCGCGATGCTCAGGAGTCCCCCTTGACGCACGAACAGCGGGTGATGAGGCGAGATGTAAGCGTGGCTACCGTTCTACGTCTGCAGAGCCCGGCCCCGCGCGTACCTCACCCAGCATAGCCTTTCGGAACTAAGGAGTGTTGGGCTACGGGACCAGTTAGGCCCCTGGGTCGCGATGCCCAGGGGTCCCCCTTGACGCGCAAACGGCCTTCATACCTTGGCTCCGCTCGGGGAGAGACGCGCGGCGAACCAGGCCCGAGGGGCCTGGCTGGGCGGCGTACGCCTGGGCATGACCCAGCCGTAGCCCCCGTGCCCAGCCTCCTCGTGCGGCACTCCCAAGGGGAGGCATTGCGATGAGGCCAGCCACTGAGCTCTGGGCTCCCTGAGGTTAACACGGCCCAGAGGCCACCCTCAGTTGTTTATCACCAGCGCGGAGCATAGCGCTTCCGTATGTGTACGGGCATAGCCGCTCCTCGGCAGTGTCGTCAGCCAGCGCGGAGCATGGTGCTTCCACTGGTACGTGGGAGGGGGCTCCCCTCCGGGAGGAGCCCCCGGGGCGTATACAGCCCCGCCCTGACACGTGACCGACATGGTAGAGCTGGGTGAGGTGTATCTGGGCACTCGCGAGCCAGCACGGGACTCACGAGGCCCTACCTCTGGGAGGGTTGCGCCCGGCACTGGGCCATATCTTGAAATGTGTCCCTGCAAAATTCGGTTAGATGCCGGTACTCTACGTCCTCGGGTCCCGGCCCTCGAGCTTGTCTCAGCCGTCGCTGGTATGCCAGGTCACAATGCCGTGGACAAGGCCAGAGGGTGAGGGCTGGAGAGCCAGTAAGAGCCCTGAGTCGCGATGCTCAGGCACCCCCCCTTTAACGTGCAAGTAGGCGACATGGAGAAGATGGGTTGCCGCGAACGGGCATCAAGCAATCAAGCGTGATAGGCAAATGCAGGGTTGGAAATAAGCGCAATGGAGATACATGCCGCTGGGCCTAGCCCCAGCGGCTTGGGGATGATGCGGCCCGAGGGGCGCCCCCAACAAAGCAGACTAACGACCAAAAGGTAAAAGCGGATACACGCCGCAGGGACGGACCCACGCGGCCTGGGAGTGATGCAACCCTGGGAGGGCGCTCCCAGCTGAGAATGGAACTTGGAAGATGTCACCTAAGGGTGCCGTTGGTGAGGTGGTGTTGGTGCAGTAGGCTCGGCGGGCTGCGGAAGCCGATCCTCATGAGCCCCCAGGCCCCGGGGCCTCGGGAGGCTCCGAAGGCGCTGATGGCTCCTCGCGAGTTGTCTTCATCTCCGCCAGGGCCGCGGAACGCCTGTCTTCCTGAGCCTCCGTGATGCCCCTCATGAGGCGTTTGCACGCCGCAGCCATGCTCGGCAGGCCGTAAGGCATGCGAACACGGCTGTGGGGTGGACCTCCACAGCGCCCCACTCGCGAGGGCCAGAGGCGCTCCGTTGTGGAAATCTGATTGAGCCCTGGTATGTCGATGCAGACGCGCAGCCCACCATCCTCGTCTGGATGTGGGGCTACAGCTGGCAGACGACGACAACCTCTCATGATCCTTGACTCCTGTAGCTCTTGAATGGCTTCGTTGACGAACTCATGCTGGTCTGGCCTTCCTCGCCTGGCTCCTCCTTGGGGGAAACGTGCTTCGAAGCACGCCTCCGCGTGGTGCCCAAGTGCCTCCCTCGTGACCCTGGCTAGGTCGGTGGCCCTCCAGGTGAGAGCCCCCGAGCCCTGCCTGAGGAGGGCGCCGGGCGCGCTTTCCTATGCGATGGAAGGAGGATCCTCCCGGGCAGACACGGGCCCTGAGGGGCCTGCCTCCCGAGGGGCTGAGCCTGGCGACATCTTCTTCTTCTTGGGGGTGGTCTCGGGAAGCCTACTGCTTCCGCGATCTGGGTCTTCAAGTGATGCTGCCTGAAAGGCTCGCTCCAGGGAACACACTGCATCTCTCTCTTCACAGGGCACCATGATGACGCCGCCACTTCCTGGCATCTTGAGGACGTTGTAGCCATGGTGGGTCACGGCCATGAACTTGGCCAACGCTGGGTACCCGAGGATGGCGTTGTACGACAGGCGTATGTCGACGACGTCGAAGTCGATGAGCTCGGTGCGGTAGTTGCTGCGGGCCCCGAAGGTGACGGGGAGGCGGACCTGCCCGATCGGGACTGTGGAACCGTCGGTGATCCCGGAGAAGGGCCTGGTTGGCTGGAGCTGGTCATAGGGCACTTGAAGGTTGTTGAAGGTTTCCACGGACAGGACGTTGAGCCCTGCCCCTCCGTCGATGAGAGTCTTGGTGACCAGCACGTTGCTGATGATTGGGGAGCAAAGCATCGGGAGGACTCCGGCTGTGGCGGAGCATTTGAGCTGATCCGCTGAGATGAACATGATGGCGCACGCCGACCACCTGAGGGGGCGCGTTGCCTCAAGCTTGGGGAGGACTGCATTCACCTTGCGGGCGAACTGCTTGAAGATGCGTTGGGAGGATGGGGCTTGAGCTCCGCCCAAGATGCAGGCGATTGCGCGCGGCTCCTGGAAGCCCCCAACCCCCTTGTCCTGATGGCGGTCTTTGTTCCTTCTTGGTGGAGGCAGCAGAGGAGGCAGGCCTGCGTTGCCGTGAGGGCGATCCTCACGAGGCTGATCCCTCCAGTCCCCCTCGCGAGGCAGGTCCCGCCAGCGGTCCTCGCGAGGTTGGTCGCGCCACCCCTGGCGCGGCCGCGGTCTTCCCAGCGTCCTGGGTTTCTTCCTCCTCCTCGGCCGTAGCCTCGGTCAGCACGATCAGGGCGACGGCCGATCCTTCCTTCTCGCACGGCGCGGAGCTCTTGACATTCATTGGTGTTGTGGGTGTGGAGGTCGTGGTACACGCAGTACCGGCTGCCTCTGGAGGAGTCGGGCAGATCCTTGCCACGCTTGGTGTCTGGTTCGGCTGTGAGCACGGCAGCCCCCTTGCGCTTCACGTCCTTGGCCTTGGACTTCTTCTCTTCTGGGTCTGCGGCAGGCAGCTCGAGGAGGGAGAGGCGCCCCTCCTCAGCCCTGGCGCACATGTTCGCCAAGTTGAACAGCTCCAAGGAAGTGCAAAGGTCTTCATGCATCGCCAGCTCCTCCTTCATCTTGACGTCGCGCACGCCATCGGAGAAGGCTGAGATGATGGCCTCCTCGGGCACCTTGGGGATCTTGAGGCGCGCGCTGTTGAAGCGCTGGATGTACTTCTGTAGGGTCTCTCCGGGTTGTTGCTTGATGCGGCGCATGTCGCTCACGGCGGCCGGCCGGTCGCGAGTACCTTGGAAGTTGGCGATGAAGCGGGCGCGCATCTGGTCCCAGGAGGAGATCGTTCCGTGAGCCAGGTTCAGGAGCCAGGTGCGAGCTCCTTCCTTCAGCGCCATGGGGAACCAGTTCACCATGACCTTCTCGTCCCCGCCGACAGCCTCGATGCCCAGCTCGTAGAGCTGGAGGAACTCCGCGGGATCAGTTGTGCCATCGTAGCGCGGAGGCAGGTCCGGCTTGAACTTGCCAGGCCACGCGACGCTGCGCAGCTCGGTGGTGTAGGCGAGGCAGCCCGCGGTGGCCACGAAAGGCTTCAGTTGGTGAAGAGCTCGGTCTTGAGGGTCCCCACGCGCTGCAGCTAGGAGCAGAGCGGGGTCTTGGCGTGCCGGAGCTGGAGCAGGGAGCGCCCGGGCAGCCCCTTACGGGCGAGGGATTTCTTGGCAAATTCGTTCTTGCTGTGCTGGCACCTTGCGGAGCGGGTTCCGCCCAGGGGCCATGCGCCTTGGAGCCAAGACGTCTTCTTGGTGAGGGGGCGGCTGGTACGCCTCCGGAGCTTCATTGCCCGCGCGTGGCGGAGTGCGGCGCAGCGGGGCGGACGACGCAGGAGAGCCCCCTGCGGCGCGGACGAGCTCGGCGACGCGGTCGAGCCACTCTTCGTAGACTTCGTCGACGGGGCGGTAGCGCAGGAGCTCGTTTGCCGCGATGAGCGAAGCCCGAGCCTCCAGGGGCGCACGGAGCGCGTGGGATGAAGAGCCAGCTGGTGCGAGCGATGGAGTGGCGGTGCGGCCGTCTTGCCGCACGGACGGTGTTGAGACGATGCTTGCTGCTCGCCCCCCGCCGGGCCGGTGGTGGCGTTGATGGCGGGCGACGGGGAACGACGAGGACGCCCATCGACGGGGGCCGTCTGGGCGACGCGTGAAGCGATGGCGGCCCGGCGCTCAGCGCGGGCCCGACGAGCGTCAGACATGGTTGCGATGGTCGGAGGAGAGCGGAGCGGTGGAAGACGAATTCCGGCACACCCCTACCTGGCGCGCCAAATATCGGATTTTGGGTTCCGGCAGACCCTTAAGGTTCGAACACTAGGGTGCATGCGGAGATTACGCCTTCAACCTCTCCGTCTCACAAGGATCTAAACTACCCAAAGAATTGCGCAAGAGACACAAGATTTATACTGGTTCGGGCCACCGATGTGGTGTAATACCCTACTCCAGTGTGTGGTTTGTGGATTGCCTCCTGGGGCTGGTGATGATGAACAATACAGGGAAGAACGGCCTCGCGAGGGTCTGTTCTTGGCTGGGTGATGAACTGCTAGAAGGGGTTCAGTCACCTCTCTCTCTCTCTCTCTCTCTCTCTCTTGCTCTGCTTGCGAACCAGATGAGCCAACCCCCCCTTGCCATGTGGGTGGCTAGTCCTATTTATAGAGGCCCTGGTCCTCTTCCCAAATATTGAGCGGGAAGGGAGCCAACAATGGCGGGCCAATTTGAAGGGGAACATCTAGTACATCTATCCTGACAAAAGCAGTCTTCGCCTGCCAAAGGCTCTGGTGATGACGCTGCGCTGGGCTCCATGGTGACCTCCGTCTCGTAGTCCTCCTGGTCCTGGTCTCGTTGCACCGAAGTGGCAACCTTTGCCTGATGCCTCGGTACTCCGCGGCTGCGCTTGTCCCCTTTGCACCAAAGAGGAAAGATAGACGCTGCGTGTGCTAGCACCCGCCTGGTGCCTTGAGTCGTCACGGCTTACGCCATGGGCACCTCGCGAGGTACCCCGCCTTGATGTCTCTGCCTCCTCGCGAGCCAGCCTGAGGAGGCTTCGCCTGAGGATGCGCTGTGTCGTCCGCCTCGCGAGGCTTGGCCCCTCGCGAGGGTCTCGAGTCTTGTGTTGATGAAGATGGGTCGTGCTGGGCCCCCACTTGAGCCACGCCGCAGGCCGCAGGCAGGAAAGTCTGGGGACCCCCGTTCCCAGAACACCGACAGGCTTAACGCCAAGTAATCTGTGATAGTACCCTTATACAAAATCAAGTTTGGAACTTTGTTGACTCTCCATAAGGTGTTAAACCTTACGAACGTAAATGGGTCTATAAACATACACATATGAAATTGTTTACATCCATAAAGATCGACTTGTTGATGTCGCGTTCTGGGAATGGGGGTCCCTAGACTTGCCTGCCTGCGGCCCACGGCGTGGCTCTGCAAGCGGGCCCGTACGACCCATCTTCACCAACAAGCACTCAAGACCCTCGCGAGGGGCCAAGCCTCACGAGGCGGACGACACAAGGCCTCCTCGGGAGCGGCCTCACCAGGCTGGCTCGCGAGGGGCGGAGAGATCAAGGCAAGGCAAACCTCGCGAGGTTCTAATGACGTGAGCCATGACGATCGAGACCACGCGGGCGCCAGGCGGGCGCCAGCGCGCACAGTGTCCATGTTTCCTCTTTGGTGCTAAGGAGGCAAGCGTAGACGAAGAGTACTGAGGCGTCAAGCAAAGGTTTCCATATCGGTGCAACAAGACCAAGACCAGTAGGACGGCAAGCCGAAGGTCACCATGGAGCCCAAGGCGGCGTCACCACCAGAGCCTTTAGCCAGCGAAGACTGCTTTTGTCAGGATAACTTGTACTAGCTGTCCCCTTTCAAATTGGCCGTTGTTGGCTCCCTTCCCGCTCAATATTTGGGGAGAGGACCAGGGCCTCTATAAATAGGATTAGCCACCACAGTAGGACGGGGAGAGAGAACCTCAGCCATCTCAACTTAGACTAGATCCAACCCATCCTCACACCTACCAAGCACAAGAACACCTCACCTCAGGAGGCTGTTCTTCCCCTTGTACTGTTCATCGTCAGCCTGAGAGGCAATCCACCACACCACACTGGAGTAGGGTATTACACCACAACGGTGGCTTGAACCAGTATAAATCTTGTGTCTCTTGTGTTGCGAGTTCGTGGAGCTTGACTTTGAGATCATGGCGAGGTTGAGGGCATGAGTTGGTAGGGGGAGATCTTCGTGCGCACCCCAATGTTTGAACCTTGAGGGTTTTGCCGGAACCCGAGATCCGACATTTGGCGCGCCAGGTAGGGGTGCGCCGGAGTTTTCCTCCCGTCGATTCGCGCTCCACCATCTTCACGCCCATTCTCCATGGCTGGCGCCGCCTTCGCTGCTGGATCTACGGGTGCCCACAGTGACGCTTGGGGGCTCTGAGCCCTTGCTCCTGCCTTGAGGCAGGTGCAGTGGCCACCCAAGTTCAAGCTGGAGATGCCGCCGCGCTACGATGGCGCGGCGGACCCGTCGGCTTTCTTGCTGGCGTATGAGGAGGCCGTCCTTAAGGCCGGGGGTGACGACAAGGTCATGGCCAGGCTTCCCATGGCCCTCACTAGCGCACCGTGTGCCTGGCTGCACAACCTCCCAGGATCCACGGTGGCATCCTGGGAGGAGTTGCACGGCCTCTTTGCTGCGCGCTACGCGGCGCCGACGCACCACGCGATTGCGGCCCTCCTCGACGGCTCACAAGCACCACCCTCGGATCGTCACCTCAAGCCGTTCTTTGGCCAGATCGGCGCCACTTCCAAGCGCCCGGGGGCTCCGCCGGGCTGGGCAAGCGCCCAGGCGACCTCACCTTCGACTCAGGGGATCATCCCGTCTCCACCGTCGGCTCGGGTGCGCTCCCAATGCTTTGCACGCCCACTGTCGGTGTCAAAACCGGCGGATCTCGGGTAGGGGGTCCCAAACTGTGCGTCTAAGGCGGCTGGTAACAGGAGGCAGGGGACATGATGTTTTACACAGGTTCGGGCCCTCTTGATGGAGGTAAAACCCTACGTCCTGCTTGATTTATTCTTGATGATATGGGTATTATGTAACACCCTCGATGCGACTATAGCTCCCATGTGTCGAGGCACGACTTAGAGACATAATCGCATTGAAGGCATATGTCGCAAGTGAGGTAATCTTCACACAACCCATGTAATACATAAGGGAAAGAGATACATAGTTGGCTTACACTCGCCACTTCGCACAAATACATGAATAAAGCATTACATCAAACAGATAGAATCAAGGTCCGACTATGGAACCAAAATAAAAGAAGAACCCCAAATGCGACAAAGGTCCCCGATCGACCCCAACTGGGCTCCACTACTTATCAACTAGAACGAAACAACACAAGGGACAAGATCTTCATCGAGCTCCTCCTGAGCTTGGTTGCATCATCTGCACGGTTCAACGGCACCTGCAAGCTGGTTTTGGAAGTATCTGTGAGCCACAGGGACTCATCAATCTCGCACCCTCGCGATCAAGACTATTTAAGCTTATGGGTAAGGTAAAAGGTATGAGGTGGAGCTGCAGCAAGCGACTAGCATATACGGTGGCTAACATACGCAAATGAGAGCGAGAAGAGAAGGCAAAGCACGGTCGATAAAAGTATGATCAAGAAGTGATCCTATAACAACCTACATCAAGCATAACTCCAACAACCGTGTTCGCTTGCCGGACTCCGCCGGAAAGAGACCATCATGGTTACACACGCGGTTGATTCATTTTAAATTAAGGTCAAGTTCAGGTTTTCTACAACCGGACATTAACAAATTCCCATCTGCCCATAACCACGGGCACGGCTTTCAAAAGTTCAAATCCCTGCAGGGGTGTCCCAACTTAGCCCATCACAAGCTCTCAAGGTCAACGAAGGAATAGACCTCCTCCCGAGACATTCCGATCAGACTCGGTATCCCGGTACAACAAGACATTTCGACAGGGTAAAACTAAACCAGCAACACCGCCTGAATGTGCCGACAAATCCCGATAGGAGCTGCACATATCTCTTTCTCAGGGCACACTCAGATGAGACTAGCTACGAGTAAAACCAACCCTCAAGTTTCCCCGAGGTGGCCCCGTAGGCAGCTCAGTTCGGACCAACACTCAGAGGAGCACTGGCCTGGGGGGGGGGGTTAAAATAATGATGACCCTCAGGAGCGCGACTCCCAAGGGAAAAGAAAAGGCTAGGTGGCAAATGGTAAAACCAATGTTGGGCATTGCTGGAAGAGCTTTACTTAAGGTGAACTGTCAAGGGGTTCCCATTATAGCCCAACCGCGTGAGGAACACAAAATCCGGGAACATAACACCGATATGACGGAAACTAGGGCGGCAAGAGTGGAACAAAACACCAGGCATAAGGCCGAGCCTTCCACCCGTTACCAAGTATATAGATGCATTAATTAAATAAGATATATTGTGATATCCCAACAAGTAAACATGTTCCCACAAGGAACAACATCTCCATGTTCCAACAAGGAACAACTTCAATCTTCACCTTCAACTAACAACGCTATAAGAGGGGCTGAGCGAAACGGTAACATAGCCAATCAACGGTTTGCTAGGACAAGATGGGTTAGAGGCTTGGTTCAACAATATAGGAGGCATGACAAGCCAGTGGTAGGTATCGCAGCATAGGCATAGAAAAAGAGCGAGCATCTAGCAAAGCAAAGATAGTAGTGATTTCGAGGGTATGATCATCTTGCCTGAAATCCCGCAAGGAAGAAGAATGAGTCCATGAAGAAGACAAACAGAACATAGACGAACGGGTCCTCACAACGCGACATTATCGAAACCAACCCGAAGAAGCAACACCGGAAAGAAGCAAACAACATAGTAAACAACCAACACATCAACATGGCATGATGCATAATCAAGGATGATGCATGTCCGGTTTAATGAGGCATGGCATGACAAAGTGCAACAAACAATACTACAAATTAAGTGGAGCTCAATATGCAACGGGTTGCATATTGACGGAACACCACGACAAGTTATTTAGTTCGATCTCGTTTATGTACCCAACAATATTAAATGTTGTTAAGCATGGCAAGAGGGTGAAGCAAAGTAAAACTACCTATCTAGTCAAGGTTAAATGAGGCCGGAAGCAACGAACAACAATTCCGGAAACTCCTCATGAGCATATTATAGATTTGGTACTGTTCTGCCCTAAACTTAATTTTAGAGTTGTTAAACATGCAAGATGATGCCACCATGTTAAACTAGACATCTTTCTACCCCAATTACATATAAAGTTTGTTAAAAACGGACCTACGGTTATTTAGTTATGAATTAAATCATTTTAACATGGCATAGGAGTAAATTTAACCAAACATCATTTTAAATATTTTAAACATGGATGAAAATGACATAATATGAAACTAGACACAATTTTAAGCATTTTTCATATATAAAACATTTTAATATGATGCATCGTTTGTAAGTTACAATAAGCATGATCATGAAGGGGTTTTCTGCAAAACTGTGTTCTCTGGAAATTAGACAAATTCGCAGCGGGGAAAAACACTACATGGGCCGAAAACTGAGCAGAGGCCCAACAGAACAGAAAAAAAGGAAGCGCTGGTGGTGGTCTCACCATGGGCCTCGGCCCGATTCAGTGTAGGAGTGGGCAGCAGACCGGATCGGGAGGTGGGCTTCGGCGGGGCTGGGCCTATGCGCTGCTGGCCCATGAACCGCGTGGGAGACGGGCCCGTTTGCACGACGAGGAGGGGCACAGTCAACGGGAGCGAGGCGGCGCTGCGAGCGTCTCCTCCTGCTCGAGGCAGAAGCAGGGGAAGACAGCGACGACGCGGGACTTGGCAGCGGGCAACACCGGTGGCAACACGGACGGGCAGCTTTGTCCGAGGGCGACCACAAGGCACCGGATCTGAAGCAGAAACGTAGCAGTGGCAAAGCTGCTCGAAGTACACCCCTGGGGTCTCTGCAGGAAGAAACACACAGAGAGAGAGATGTGTATTCAGAGAAGCAGAACAACAAGGAGACGAAGAGAGAAGGCGAGGGCTTCGGGCACGCGAGGAGGAGGCATCGGGCGTGCTGGCGGTGGAGCGGCGGCTCCGACGAACTTGCAGAGGTCGGGGGTGTCGAGGAGCCGATGAGGAAGTGCCCGAACTGGACGGATTCGTCTTCGAGGCTCCAGATCCTGATGAGAGGGCGTTGGAGGTACAGTTCCCCGCCGGATTTGAGCAGCGGAGAGGCGGGGCGTCCATGGGAGGGGCTCGGTCAGGCTCGTCATGGCGTCCTGTGGAGGCAACAGAGAGAGGTGAGGTAGAGAGGAGAGAGGCCAGGGAAGGAAACGGAGAGTGGGAGAGCAGGGAGAGGGGCGACCTGGTCCTGGACGTGGTCGCCGGCAGTCGAGTCGACGGAGGGCGCGGCCTGTGGCGGCCTGCGAGGTCGAGGCCTCGATCCAACCTGGATCGAGCGCTGTCTGGTGGTAGGAAGGATGGATGGATCGGGAAGGCAGGGGAGGCCCTGATTGGAGCGACAGGGAAAACGAGGTGGACGAGGGGATCAGGGAGGATCCCGATGTGGGAGTTGGCAAGTGGCGGCGCGAGGAGGAAGGATGGGACAGCTTTCCTTGATTTTAGGGTTGGACTGATACATATATAGCATGTGGATATTAGGTTAGGGGCTATCTCGACCCTACGATCGCAAATGGACGATCGCGGATAAAATAGCTAGGGAGTCCAAATAAGAAAATGGAGACATTTTGTAGATGTTTGGGGTTGATCCGGACACATCGGTAACGACTGTCCGGGTCGAGTTCGGGACAACTTTCGGACGCGCGCGCGAGGAGCTGTGGGCTGACGAGAGAGGTTAGGTTGGACCTGGCGGTAGGTAGTGAGGTGTGTAGACGGTCTCGAGCTGAGAGAAGAGAAGAGAGAGAGAGACCCGGCGACTGTTTCCGGAGACCGAAAATGTCCGATGTTAGACCGGCTGTACTGCCGCTATAGTTAAACGTTGGGGCATCAAACGATCTCCGAATGCGATGAAACTTGACAGGTGGTCTATCTGCACTATAATAAGACCACACGTCAACTCTCATCCCATTCCGGGAACATTTTCCGGCCACTTATAAAATACTATTTCAGACATGCCGCGGGCGCGTGCAAGTGTGTCTGGGCTCAGAACGGACAACGGAGAGAATGAGGAGGCCGGGACGGATGCAAGTTTAGAAAACATGAAGATGCAATGCACATGATGACATGATAAGATGCAACACGCAAGAAAATGACACGACAATGACAACGAATAACTGGAAGACACCTGGCACATCGGTCTCGGGGCGTTACAACACTCCACCACTACGAGAGGATCTTGTCCCGAGATCTAGAATGGCACCGGAGGAACAACGGAAGAGAAAGAGAAGAGGTAAAATTAAGTTGCTTCTTTTACAAACGAGTGAAACCAAATAACCTTGAAAAGGTTAAGCCAAATCGAGAAAAGAATACAACGGAGATGATCGAAGCTGAAAACACTCCGTTAGAAAAGAGGAACAAGGAAGAACAAGGTTGAAAGCACTCCGATTGAAAAGAAAAGGAATTAAATAAGAACTTGATAAGATGAGAAGATACTTGATGAAATCACAATACACAACCTCCGGTTAAAAGGATAAGCACGATCAAAACATGGTCCTGAGAATACAAGAAGATGTTGAGGAGAGTAACATCAGAATGCCTCTGGAACGAAGGGAAGCAATATCTTGAGAGAGCACGATTACCACAAATGCTAGAACGGAGTTGTTGAAAAACCAACAACGAAAAGAATAAGTTTGATATGGTCTTATGGAATACATCTCGAATTATGAGGTGACAACCTGCCACTCACGGAAAAAGAATTGGATTGGAATGAACAAATTGACGAGAAAGTATATCGCACCGGAAAAGGGATAAATGAAGAACTTGGATCATTTATAAGCACCATAATAGCAACAATCCTAAGGGAAGGCTTTAGGTGAAATATAACCCAAGACAATTCCAACGAATAGGTTGATGGATTTAAAATACCTCATTCTTAACAATGTCTGAATCATGAAACATGAACTCAAATTATCAAGAATGACGTAATATCACCTCCAATGGTACGGAAGGAAGAATTGCACTCCGGATTACAATATGAAGAATGATTGAGCTCCTTAGAAAAGAATGTTGATGAACGCTTCGAGAAGGAAATAAAACCTCGATGAACCATCATGTAGAACATCCATGAGGAACTCCGGTAAACAAAATGAAGATAAAAGCAAGAGAAGTTGAAAACACAAGGTGAATCCTTGTAATGATTTAGATGAATCTCCATGGTGAAATAATTGCGAGAGGTAGGAACTCCGGGAAAATAGAAGATGAAACAATTGAGATCAAGAATTTTGATGATCCTCCGGAATAGGGAATTGACCACTTGGATAAAACAAGAATTAGAATTACATTATGCTTATCCTTCACCAATTAAATTGATGACAATCAATGGATTCGACATATTACTTATTCCTGTAGAAAAGATTAAGATAAATATAGCGCCAACTTGAGAAGGTCTTCAAAGAACCACCGGTAGAATTAAAAACAATGAATGAATTGATATGATAACAAGGTAAGAAGAAACTTGAGCGAACCAGCGTAAGAATTGAAAATGAATGAAGAAGAAAAATAAAGAAGCACCGGGAAGAATTATAAAATGAACGAAGATGCTTGAGAGGATTTAGATACATGAGAATGAAGAGATCACGAGCCGATTATAGATCACTTGAACGAAGCACCGGTAAAATTTGGAGAATGATAGCTGAAAACTGAGAATGAATAAATCTTAGATGATGGGCTCCGGATGAACAAACTGAAAAGGCTCCTAAATTACTCTGGATGGTTGAAAAGAATATCTCACAATCGCAAATAATTATGAGAGGATGGCAACAAGATAGAATCGCGAATCTTGAAGAGAATGGAGCAAGATTGAGAGGAAAAACTCTTCTTCGGTCTTCAAATCCTGAGAATGAGGACGAGAAACACCAACAAAAATTATTTAGACACTCCGGAATGAAGAATGGAAAGGTTGAGCCAACGATGAAAAGAATTTAAAAGATCTTGGAGAAAAGTATTTGACTGATGATAGCTCATCCTTACGTCAAACTTGGAGAAGAATTTAGGATAGCTCCGGGAAAATAGAAGAGTTAGGTAAGATCCTGGGAAAAGACCTGTGGGTTAGGGCCCACTCAAAAGATACACCGTAGAACGATTCAAAAGAGAGAAAGCACCGGTTGAATTAAATGACTTGAATCAGATACCAATCTCGAAAGAGCTTGAACGAATGCAGAGTGGAAACACGAATCTTCGAGATATCTTGAGCACTCTGGAACAATTAAATAGCGAGAAGTGAATGAATACGAGGTGCATCGGCATGAGAAGGTATTTGAAACGAGGAAAAAGAATATGATCAACAAAACTTGACTTGAATCCACCGGAGAAGAAAATGAGTGATTAGAGACAAACTTGAAGCTCCGTTAGAATCCTTATGAGAATCACCGGATAAGAATATTGAAGGGAAAGAATGGAGAGGCCTCACATCAATAAGATGGATACTCGATTAAGAAATCTGAGTCCTTAAAGAAAAGCAAGGGAGGGAGGGTGGGAAAAAAACAAAGGCAACTTGGAGATGGATGAAACAAACAACATTGAGAAGAACTGATAATTGATCTTGCGAATATTGAAGTGATTGGATCCACTTGAAGAGAAGCACACCGGTTAAAAGGATTGAAAAAAACAATCTTAATGATCAAGAAGGATTGGTATCCACACCAGAGTATGAGAACACCATTTGGGAAAGGTATGGAATCAACACTTGACATTGAAGCAACTCGAATACCACAACTCCAAACAAAAACAAAGGATTGGCTTGCAAAATAAGCCGGAACAAACATATGATAGAGATTTCGTCCGAAGTTTTCATGGTGGGGCCTACACGGGCTCGATCGTACAGCACCATCATGTACAAGGCAATGCACATGACATACGAAGCGTCCCCGAGTCGGCATAGCCAAGGACTCATTAAGACACAACGAGACCACTGTAAAACCGACCGTGAATACGCGGACCACTAGACGTCGAACCCCAATTTCATATCATACATCTGTCGGAAAGATATCCCAAGAGCTACTTGAATACCCACCTATGAAACTCCCGAAATTTTCCGGTTATGCAATCAGGTCTTGGGGATACAGGGGAAGCATAATATCTCACCCAAACTAGCAATTCCTACATCCAGCTGTATCCATCCTTCAACACATAACCAAGAAACCTTCAGAAATCGTCTACCTCAACCTTCGAAAAGCATCCGTTATGCAAGTTATGGCGATACTCCCGAACTCCCGCCCCAGTACTAGGTGGCGTCGAGGTTATCTCACCAATGAACTGCATAAAGGAGATTTTCGATATCGGCGTACTAAACTCAGTTATTCCAGAATTGCAACGATAAAATTATGACGACAACACCTCAGAGCTCAACTCCCCGGGACACTTCCACAAAACCCCTGACAGGAGGCACCAAGACAATGTTCTCATCATAAAACCATCGGAACGATTCCAAGATACCCGCGTGATCCTAAATTTTTTTTAATGAAATTGAGAAGAGAAGAGTCAAAACTCTACGTCAGGATGCCTTACCAGAGCGATGAGGAGACTGGGGAGTAAAAAGAATCCCTAAACTCTCCGATATATAATTCCTAAATGACTCAAAACATTTTTTCTAGACTCAACTCGTCCGCTAATTCGATCAAGCAGTGGGGGATCCTAAGGTCGGGGAAGGCTCTGATTACCAACTTGTAACACCCTCGATGCGACTCTAGCTCCCACGTGTCGAGGCACGACTTAGAGACATAATCGCATTGAAGGCATATGTCGCAAGTGAGGTAATCTTCACACAACCCATGTAATACATAAGGGAAAGAGATACATAGTTGGCTTATACTCGCCACTTCGCACAAATACATGAATAAAGCATTACATCAAACAGATACAATCAAGGTCCGACTACGGAACCAAAATAAAAGAAGAACCCCAAATGCGACAAAGGTCCCCGATCGACCCCAACTGGGCTCCACTACTGATCAACTAGAACGAAACAACACAAGGGACAAGATCTTCATCGAGCTCCTCCTGAGCTTGGTTGCGTCATCTGCGCGGTTCAACGGCACCTGCAAGCTGGTTTTGGAAGTATCTGTGAGCCACAGGGACTCAGCAATCTCGCACCCTCGCGATCAAGACTATTTAAGCTTATGGGTAAGGTAAAAGGTATGAGGTGGAGCTACAGCAAGCGACTAGCATATATGGTGGCTAACATACGCAAATGAGAGCGAGAAGACAAGGCAAAGCACGGTCGATAAAAGTATGATCAAGAAGTGATCCTATAACAACCTACGTCAAGCATAACTCCAACAACCGTGTTCGCTTCCCGGACTCCGCCGGAAAGAGACCATCATGGTTACACACGCGGTTGATTCATTTTAAATTAAGGTCAAGTTCAGGTTTTCTACAATCGGACATTAACAAATTCCCATCTGCCTATAACCGCGGGCACGGCTTTCGAAAGTTCAAATCCCTGCAGGGGTGTCCCAACTTAGCCCATCACAAGCTCTCACGATCAATGAAGGAATAGACCTCCTCCCGAGACATTCCGATCAGACTCGGTATCCCGGTACAACAAGACATTTCGACAGGGTAAAACTAAACCAGCAACACCGCCCGAATGTGCCGACAAATCCCGTTAGGAGCTGCACATATCTCTTTCTTAGGGCACACTCAGATGAGACTAGCTACGAGTAAAACCAACCATCAAGTTTCGCCGAGGTGGCCCCGCAGGCAGCTCAGTTCGGACCAACACTCAGAGGAGCACTGGCCCGGGGGGGGGGGTTAAAATAATGATGACCCTCAAGAGTGCGACTCCCAAGGGAAAAGAAAAGTCTAGGTGGCAAATGGTAAAACCAATGTTGGGCATTGCTGGAAGAGCTTTACTTAAGGCGAACTGTCAAGGGGTTCCCATTATAGCCCAACCGCGTGAGGAACGCAAAATCTGGGAACATAACACCAATATGACGGAAACTATGGCGGCAAGAGTGGAACAAAACACCAGGCATAAGGCCGAGCCTTCCACCCGTTACCAAGTATATAGATGCATTAATTAAATAAGATATATTGTGATATCCCAACAAGTAAATATGTTCCCACAAGGAACAACATCTCCATGTTCCAACAAGGAACAACTTCAATCTTCACCTACAACTAACAACGCTATAAGAGGGGCTGAGCGAAGCGGTAACATAGCCAATCAACGGTTTGCTAGGACAAGGTGGGTTAGAGGCTTGGTTCAACAATATAGGAGGCATGACAAGCCAATGGTAGGTATCGCAGCATAGGCATAGAAAAAGAGCGAGCATCTAGCAAAGCAAAGATAGTAGTGATTTCGAGGGTATGATCATCTTGCCTGAAATCCCGCAAGGAAGAAGAACGAGTCCATGAAGAAGACAAACGGAACATAGACGAACGGGTCCTCACAACGCGACATTATCGAAACCAACCCGAAGAAGCAACACCGGAAAGAAGCAAACAACATAGTAAACAACCAACACATCAACATGGCATGATGCACAATCAAGGATGATGCATGTCCGGTTTAATGAGGCATGGCATGACAAAGTGCAACAAACAATACTACAAATTAAGTGGAGCTCAATATGCAACGAGTTGCATATTGACGGAACACCACGACAAGTTATTTAGTTCGATCTCGTTTATGTACCCAACAATATTAAATGTTGTTAAGCATGACAAGAGGGTGAAGCAAAGTAAAACTACCTATCTAGTCAAGGTTAAATGAGGCCGGAAGTAACGAACAACAATTCCGGAAACTCCTCATGAGCATATTATAGATTTGGTACTGTTCTGACCTAAACATAATTTTAGAGTTGTTAAACATGCAAGATGATGCCACCATGTTAAACTAGACATCTTTCTACCCCAATTACATATAAAGTTTGTTAAAAACAGAGCTACGGTTATTTAGTTATGAATTAAATCATTTTAACATGGCATAGGAGTAAATTTAACCAAACATCATTTTAAATATTTTAAACATGGATGAAAATGACATAATATGAAACTAGACACAATTTTAAGCATTTTTCATATATAAAACATTTTAATATGATGCATCGTTTGTAAGTTACAATAAGCATGATCATGAAGGGGTTTTCTGCAAAACTGTGTTCTCTGGAAATTAGACAAATTCGCAGCAGGGAAAAAACACTACATGGGCCGAAAACTGAGCAGAGGCGCAACAGAACAGAAAAAAAGGAGGCGCTGGTGGTGGCCTCACCATGGGCCTCGGCCCAGTTCAGTGTAGGAGTGGGCAGCAGACCGGATTGGGAGGTGGGCTTCGGCGGGGATGGGCCTACGCGCTGCTGGCCCATGAACCGCGTGGGAGACGGGCCCGTTTGCATGACGAGGAGGGGCACGGTCAATGGGAGTGAGGCGGCGCTGCGAGCGTCTCCTCCTGCTCGAGGCAGAAGCAGGGGAAGACAGCGACGACGCGGACTTGGCAGCGGGCAACACCGGTGGCAACACGGACGTGCAACTTTGTGCGAGGGCGACCACAAGGCGCCGGATCTGAAGCAGAAACGTAGCGGTGGCAAAGCTGCTCGAAGTACACCCCTGGGGTCTCTGCAGGAAGAAACACACAGAGAGAGAGATGTGTATTCAGAGAAGCAGAACAGCAAGGAGAAGAAGAGAGAAGGCGAGGGCTTCGGGCACGCGAGGAGGAGGCATCGGGCGCGCTGGCGGCGGAGCGGCGGCTCCGGCCAACTTGCATAGGTCGGGGGTGTCGAGGAGCCGATGAGGAAGGGCCCGAACTAGTCGGATTCGTCTTCAAGGCTCCAGATCCTGATGAGAGGGCGTTGGAGGTACAGTTCCCCACCGGATTTGAGCAGCGGAGAGGCGGGGCGTCCATCTGAGGGGCTCGGTCAGGCTCATCATGGCGTCCTGTGGAGGCAACAGAGAGAGGTGAGGTAGAGAGGAGAGAGGCCAGGGAAGGAAACGGAGAGTGGGAGAGCAGGGAGAGGGGCGACCTGGTCCTGGACGTGGTCGCCGGCAGCCGAGTCGACGGAGGGCACGGCCTGCGGCGGCTTGTGAGGTCGAGGCCTCGATCCAACCTGGATCGAGCGCTGTCTGGTGGTAGGAAGGATGGATGGATCGGGAAGGCAGCGGAGGCCCTGATTGGAGCGACGGGGAAAACGAGGTGGACGAGGGGATCAGGGAGGATCCCGATGTGGGAGTTGGCAAGTGGCGGCGCGAGGAGGAAGGATGGGACAACTTTCCTTGATTTTAGGGTTGCACTGATACATATATAGCATGTGGATATTAGGTTAGGGGCTATCTCGACCCTACGATCGCAAACAGATGATCGCGGATAAAATAGCTAGGGAGTCCAAATAAGAAAACGGAGACGTTTTGTAGATGTTTGGGGTTGATCTGGACACAGCGGTAACGACTGTCCGGGTCGAGTTCGGGACAACTTTCGGACGCGCGCGCGAGGAGCTGCGGGCTGACGAGAGAGGTTAGGTTGGACCTGGCGGTAGGTAGTGAGGTGTGTAGAGGGTCTTGAGCTGAGAGAAGAGAAGAGAGAGAGAGACCCGGCGACTGTTTCCGGAGACCGAAAACGTCCGATGTTAGACCGGCTATACTGCCGCTATAGTTAAACGTTGGGGCATCAAACGATCTCCGAATGCGATGAAACTTGACAGGCGGTCTATCTGCACTATAATAAGACCACACGTCAACTCTCATCCCATTCCGAGAACATTTTCCGCACACTTATAAAATACTATTTCGGACATGCCGCGGGCGCGTGCAAGTGTGTCTGGGCTCAGAACGGACAACGGAGAGAACGAGGAGGCCGGGACGGATGCAAGTTTAGAAAACATGAAGATGCAATGCACATGATGACATGATAAGATGCAACATGCAAGCAAATGACACGGCAACGACAACGAATAACTGGAAGACACCTGGCACATCGGTCTCGGGGCGTTACATATTACAAGAGTTGATCTACCACGAGATCGGAGAGGCTAAACCCTAGAAGCTAGCCTATGGTATGATTGTATGTTGTCCTACGGACTAAAACCCTCCGGTTTATATAGACACCGGAGGGGGCTAGGGTTACACAAGGTCAGTTACAAAGGAGGAGATATCCATATCCGTACTGCCTAGCTTGCCTTCCACGCCAAGTAGAGTCCTTTCCGGACACAGGACGAAGTCTTCAATCTTGTATCTTCATAGTCCAACAGTCCGGCCAAAGGATATAGTCCGGCTGTCCGGATACCCCCTAATCCAGGACTCCCTCAGTAGCCCCCGAACCAGGCTTCAATGACGACGAGTCTGGCGCACAGTGTTTTCTTCGGCATTTCAAGGCGGGTTCTTCTCCATATTTGGAACGTTTGTAAAGCAGCGTCCGGTCCCAGAAATGTTCGGACCTCTTGGCTTCTGTGCCCAATAAGGGCTATCTTCCATGTGTCGAACGAATACGAGGCACCAGGGCGTTTTTATATTCTCCCCCTAGCCAGATAAATAAATTATCTATTAAAGGGATGGGGATTCCTAGATCCGATCCATACCATCCTCCCCCAGCGAGAATCCATTAGAGCGCATTTCAGAAAGATCCATTCCAGCATGGCCGACCTCCACAGCTCCTCCTCCCGCCCCCATAGCCCTAAGCCCGATGATTGGGAGAGGTGTTCAGTCCCACACAGTCGATTAGTTGAACTGCAGACTAAGGGATTTCTCCCTCCGGCGTATATGGTGCCCGTTCGAGCCGGGCTTGCCACCTACAATGGCGGGGAGCAAGCGGAGAGCTTTCCCCATCCCTCTATGGGGGAGCGGGTCTGCCTTGTTCCTTATTTATTAAGGGGACTCGGATTTCCAATTCATCCGTTCCTCCGCGGGCTCCTGGAGTTCTATGGCCTCCAATTACACAATTTCACCCCTGCCTCCATTCTACATATCGCCGTCTATGTTGCTCTCTGCGAGTTGTTCCTGGGCTGCGAGGCTCACTTCGAGCTATGGAAAAGGCTATTTTGCCTCGTCCCTCGCACACAGAGGGGGTCACTTTATCAAGTGGGCGGAGCCGAAATATGGCGCATCACCGGTACGGGATACCTGTCCGGTACCCCGAAGAAGTCGTTCGAAGACTAGCCTTCGGAATGGTTTTATATGGAGGACGTTCCCCTTCCAGACCTTGTTTGGCAGGGTCTTCCTGAGTTCAGCAATGCTCCTCTGAAGAAACGCCGAAGTTGGCGCCCACGGAGCCCCCAGGTGGAAGACAATGGAGAAGTCCTCTATCTGATGAACCGGATTAAAGCACTGGCTCAATCAGGATTGACAGTAATCGAAGTTATGTCGATTTGCATAATGCGGGGAGTGCAACCACTTCAATATCGTGGGCACCCCTTGTGGTGTTTTAACGGGGCGGATGATGCCACCCGCTGCGGGCGTAAGGGTCCGGACAATGCTGCCGCTTTAGCAAAAATTCTGTCCGAATTGTTCAAGGGAGAGGAAGAGGAGTTCATCCGCCTCAAGCCACGGGATGGATTCTCCATGTACAATCCTCCAAGATGGGTAAGTTATATCTCCTTACTCCCATTTTTCCCGCATTCTTTGTCGTAAGTATTCACCTTGCCACTTTGCGGCAGGAACTGTGAAAAGCCATAAAGGAGGTTAGCAACCCTTCTCCACAACCAGAGGACCCTGATTGGGCCCTCGACTCCGGACTTGAAGAAGATCCGGTTATATTCGTGGAGCTGATAGACCGGCAGTTCTATCAGTTAAGCTGCGATGATGCCATGGTGGCCATTACGGCCGACTATCCCGGACTACTTGCGGCATCGCATGTAAGAAAAACCAAAAATCCCAACTCCAAAAACTAGGATCCCCTTTTACACTCTTCACCTACCATATACATATGGCGTTTTTATAGGGAAGGCATTCGGGACGCCCTGCCGAACCCGCCACAACTCGCCAACAAGAGGCACCAAGGCCGGGTAGGCCAAAAAGGAAGGCGGTCAGGACAGAGACGCTGGCGCAAAGGTATAACAAAAACCCCGCTTTGTGGTTGTCGTCTTTCTCGAAATGTATTGACGCCCGTGTTTCTTTAACAGAAAAACGCTCGCTGGAATATGTCCGGCGATGTTGCTAATCACGCTTCCACAAGTCGGGTGCCAGGACCGGACATAGAGGCGGAAGCCGATATGGGGCGGGCGCAGGATAATCCTCCTACAGAGGATGCGGATAGATTATCCGCCACAAATTCAGAAGTGGAAAGTGCCATGAATCATAGGCGCCGCTGGGCCGTACTCCGCGACGCTTGTTTCTCACCAGAGGCATTTGATGCCTTCAATTCTGGGGAGGCGTACCTCTGTGCTGCTCAAGATGGTCTAGCCAGAGCCACGGATCAGTGGTAAAGGATGTACGGGTAAGTAAATCTGACGATTTATATGTATTAGTAGCCCCTGAGACTTGAAACAGTTAGTAGAACTAATTTAAGGATCATCTTGATTGTGCAGGTTCTTACAGAGAAGAATACTAGGCTGTCACAGGAGGTGGAGGAAAGCAAGACCCAACTGCGGGCCGCTGTTGCCGCATTAAAGGAACCGAAAAGTCTCCCGCTGGTAACATTTACTTTAAAGAATGATGGTTACCATATAGTGTGCGGCGTGGCTGCAGATCTAACAATAGATGTTGCAGAGGAATCCGGAGAAAATCCGGAGGACCAGCATGTCGTGCGACAACTAGAGGCTGGCAAACGCGTGCTGACTGAGGTTAGGCGGGAGAAAAACAATCTCCAAGACGCCAATATCAAGCTGAGCGTGGAACTAAAAGACGTTCGAGCCCATCTTGCAGACTCCGAGAAGGAGAATAAGCGGCTCCGGTGCGGCATTTTCAGTAAGTGCTTGAACAAATCCTTTTGAAGGAGTTCGGCGAAGAAGCCGACTAACAACGTTATGTCTGTAGGTATGCTGACGGGTCATCCCGCGGAGGAAATGCCCGGGGTCTGCGGGTGATCTTCTATCCGAGCTCTCACATACCGCGTCTTCACCAAGGGAGCACGGCGGCGCTTACGATTATGGAAGATATCGGCCCGCCGCCAAGGTGCCAGAGAAGCCTGGGCCATGGTGAAGATGCGGTATACCAAGGCCGACCCAAATCACATAGCCGAGGTCGGACCTGTGGGGCCCGACGGAAAAGAGATCCCCATTAGCTTAGTTTATGGGCAAGTAGAATTAGCCGCAAAGTATTCCCAACAGGATTGTAGGCTAGACCGCTTGTTGGATGGTATAGAAGAGGAATCTAGTCAGTCTGCATGACTATGTAATTAAAGTGACATGTATAATGCCTTCTATCCGGATTGTAGATCATTTGTCTTGGCAGACCTTTTTGCTTCAACCTCGGGACCCGATAGTCCGGAGTGTATCCGAATACCCGCTTAGTTATATAAGAACCAGGGTATGCGTGGAGACCAGGCGTAGGGGTCATTAGTGCTTGAACAGACAAGTGCCCAACTAGTTATGTTATATTACATGGGTAGTAAGAAACATCTGCCAGGGAGAATAGTTCCGTTAAGGGTTCCTTTCCCTGGGTAAGCATGCCCTAAAGTGCATGTCCGGACTGCGATAGGAAATGTAGGAAAAACATCTGGGGGCAGATATGGAAAATAAATAAAAATCATCTTTTGTTCACCGACCGAATATTCCCTTAAGAACGCTAGCTTTCGGCTTCACCCAGTCTGAGGTACACATCCGGCTGATCCGGCAGTAACAATCGTAGAGGTGCTCCCCTTATACCCTAGCCGAATTAACAGGAACGTAGGGCATAAATACAAGAGCCAGGCAACCCAGCTTGGCCAAAACTTAAGTCATATCGATGCATATAATGGCGAAAAAGGTACATGCGGAAGTATAACACATGTGCGGGGCATGAGGCCTAGATAAATAATTAAGCTTCTGTGAAAGAAGCCCCCAGGTATGATGAGCGCGGCTAGCGCATCTATAATGTGCAAGCGAGGCACAAGTTGGCCCTTGAAGGCCTAGAGAAAGAATAAAAGAAAGGAAGAAAGAAAAACAAGACAAATAATGTATATGGAAAAAATGGACAGAGGAAGGAAACGAACATAGAGTCTGGCGCTAGGCGTAGAATCTTCGGAGCCTGGCCGCATTCCATGGGTCGGCTCGAGTCGATTAGTCGATGCATCCCGCAGTCGGTACGCTCCACCGGTCAGAACTTGGTCAATAATGAAGGGACCTTCCGATTTGGGCTCGAGCTTGTTCTTTTTCTTATCCGGCAGGCGTAGAACTAGTTTGCCAACGTTATAAGTTTTGGCTCGTACTTCTCTGCTTTGGTATCTGCGGGCCTGTTACTGATAAAATGTGGAACGGGCTTTTGCTACGTCGCGCTCCTCCTCCAGGGTGTCCAGACTGTCCTGCCGATCGAGCTCGGCTTCTCTTTCTTCGTACATGCGCACTCGAGGTGAGTCATGAATTATGTCACAGGGCAAGACTGCCTCTGTGCCATACACCATAAAGAAGGGTGTATATCCGGTACTACGATTCGGCATGGTCCGCAGCCCCCAGAGTACGGAGTCGAGATCCTCTACCAAGTGTGTGTTAGACTCCGTTAAGGAACGCACTAATCTGGGTTTAATGCCGCTCATTATAAGACCATTTGCTCGCTCAACTTGGCCGTTGGTTTGTGGGTGATAAACTAAAGCATAATCGAGCTTGATGCCCATTTTGCTGCACCAGAGTTTTATCTCATCGACAGTGAAGTTCGTGCCATTATCAGTGATGATGCTGTGTGGGACGCCATAACGGTGTACGACCCCAGATATGAAGTCTATCACCGGTCCGGATTCGGCTGTTTTAACAGGTTTGGCCTCTATCCATTTGGTGAATTTATCCACCATGACCAGTAAGTATTTTTTCTTGTGGGTTCCCCCTTTAAGGGGTCCAACCATGTCAAGCCCCCAGACCGTGAAGGGCCACGTAATGGGGATTGTTTGGAGGGCGGTTGGTGGCATGTGGCTTTGATTTGCAAAGAGCTGGCAACCGGTGCAATGTTGGACCAAGTCCTGTGCATCTGCATGGGCCGTTGGCCAATAGAATCCTGTACGGAAGGCCTTGCTTACAAGAGCCCGGGCTGCGGTGTGGTGACCGCCAAGTCCGGTGTGAATTTCTGCCAAAAGGTTCCGCCCTTCCTCTCCGGAGATGCACCTTTGAAGGACTCCGGTAGTGCTTTTTATACAATTCTCCCTCATGGAACCTGTAGGCCTTAGATCGCCGCACTATGCAGCGTGCCTCATTTTGGTCCTCCGGAAGTTCCTGCCTAGTTAGGTAGGTCAGGAATGGTCCTGTCCACGGGGCTATGATGGCCATTATTACGTGGGCTGAAGGTGTTATTTCGGTGGTGGAGCCTCCGATTGTGTCAGAGTGTTCGGTATCGGGTATTTTGGCCGGGTCCAGACTATTGTTACCGGTGTCCCCTTCCCATACTACGGATGGCTTGAACAACCTCTCCAAAAATATGTTGCGGGGGGGGGGGGGGGGGGGGGGGGGGGACCGCCTCGCATTTTGCGCCGATGCGGGCGAGGATATCCGTCGCCTGATTGTTTTCCCGAGCCACATGGTGAAATTCGAGCCCCTCGAACCGAGCTGACATTTTTAGGACGTCGTTTCGGTAGGCCGCCATTTTCGGATCCTTGGCATCAAAGTCTCCATTTATTTGGGATATTGCGAGGTTTGAATCCCCACGCACCTCCAGGCATTGAATGCCCATGGAGACTGCCATCCGAAGACCATGCAACAGAGCTTCGTATTCAACTGCGTTGTTGGAGTCTGTATACAATATTTGCAGTATGTACTGAACGGTATCTCCGGTTGGGGACGTCAGGACGACGCCAGCCCCTAGACCAGCCAGCATTTTAGAATAGTCGAAGTGCATGATCCAATTGGATTATGCGCCATACTCTTTAGGGAGTTCGGCCTCCATCCATTCAGCGACAAAGTTGGCCAATACTTGCGACTTAATGGCTCGTCGAGGTTTGTATGTTATGTCGAATGGGAGGAGCTCAATGGCCCATTTGGCAATCCGGTCCATAGCGTCGCGGTTGTTTATAATATCATTAAGTGGCACTTCCGAGGCTACTATAATCGAACACTCTTGAAAGTAGTGTCGCAGCTTCCGGGATGCCATGAGTATCGCATAGGCTATCTTTTGATAATGTGGGTACCGTGATTTGCATGGAGTGAGGACAGTGGATACATAGTATACCGGCTTTTGAAGAGGGAATTTATGTCCGTCAGCTTCTCGTTCGACGACGAGTACTGCGCTTACAACTTGATGAGTCGCCATAATGTACAACAGCATTGGTTCGCCGATGTTTGGCACAGCCAGGATTGGGTTGGTTGCCAAAATGGCCTTTATTTCTTCCAATCCGGCTGTGGCAGCGTCCGTCCACTCGAAGTGTTCGGTGCGCCGAAGGAGGCGATAAAGGGGTAAAGCCTTTTCTCCTAAGCGGGAGATAAAGCGGCTTAGAGCCGCCATGCATCCAGTTAACTTCTGGATTTGTTTGAGGTCTGTTGGGGTAGCCAACTGTGACAAAGCTCGGATTTTGGCCGAATTAGCTTCAATACCTCTACTGGAGACAATGAAACCCAGGAGCTTTCCGGCTGGTACGCCGAAAACGCCTTTTTCCAGATTGACCTTGATGTCGTATGTTCGGAGGTTGTCGAATGTGAGCCTCAAGTCGTCTATCAAAGAGTCGATGTGTTTGGTTTTGACGACCACATCGTCTATGTATGCCTCTACTATTTTGCCGATTTGTTTCTCCAGACATGTCTGAATCATGCGCTGATATGTTGTGCCGGCATTTTTGAGCCCAAAAGGCATTGTGTTGAAACAGAAGGGACCATATGGTGTGATGAATGCCGTTGCGGCTTGGTCGGACTGCGCCATCTTGATTTGGTGGTAACCAGAGTATGCGTCGAGGAAACACAATGACTCGTGTCCTGCAGTAGCATCAATAATTTGATTGATGCGGGGGAGGGGAAGGGATCCTTTAGGCAAGCTTTATTGAGGTCCTTGAAATCGACATAGAGGCGCCAGGATCTATCCTTCTTTGGTACCATCACCAGGTTTGCTAGCCAGTCCGGGTGTTTTATTTCTCTGATGAATCCGGCCTCCAATAACTTGGCTAGTTCCTCTCCCATGGCCTGTCTTTTAGGTTCGGAGAAATGCCGAAGAGCTTGCTTGACCGGCTTGAATCCCTTTAGGATATTGAGGCTATGCTTGTCCAGCCTGCGTGGGATTCCTGGCATGTCTGAGGGATGCCAGTCGAATATGTCTCAATTCTCGCGCAGGAACTCTGGTAGTGCGGCATCCACGGCGGGGTTTAACTATGCCCTGATGGAGGCTGTTTTTGTAGGGTCCGTTGGGTGGACTTGGAATTTGACTATTTCATCCGCTGGTTTAAAAGAGGTGGACTTGGATCTCTTATCGAGTATCACGTTGTCCCTGTCCACTGTGGAGTGTAGCATGGTTAATTCCTCGGCCGAGAGGGCTTCAGATAATGCCTCGAGGGCCAGTGCGGCTTTTTTGTTTTCAGCGCGGAGTGCTGTGTCCAGATCACTGGCGAGGGTGATGATTACGTTGGGCCCGGGCATTTTGAGCTTCATGTACCCATAATGGGGTATGGCTTGGAAGATCGTGAACGCCTCACGTCCTAAAAGGGCGTGGTATCCACTGCTGAACGGGGCCACTTGAAATGTAATTTCTCTGGTGTACCGAATACCACATCTAGTGTGATTTTCCCAGCGCATCGTGCCTCCCGACTGGGTATGATTCCCCTGAAGGTTGTGCTACTTTGCTCAATGTGGTTCCAGTCTATTTCCATTTTTTGAAGAGTTTCCTCATAGACGAGGTTTAATCCGCTGCCGCCGTCCATGAGTACTTTGGTGAGTCGAAAGCCGTCCACAATTGGACTGAGGACCAGTGCGGCTGGTGCTCGGGCTGTTCAGAATTTAGGTTCGTCACTGGCATTGAAGGTAGTAGCCGTGTCACTCCATGGATTTATTGCTGCTACGTGGAAGATTTCGGCCATGATGCGGAGTGTTTGCTTGCGCCTATTATTTGACGTGAAGGTCTCAAAGACTGTTAACACCGTATTGTTATCCATGGGATGGTGCTCTGTGGCATTTGGGATGAGAAGATCCTCACCACTTTTGGCCACCTGCCGGAGTATCCAACATGCTCTAAGGCTGTGCGTTGGTATTGTATCTGCTGTACTATGAATTTTGCAGGGTCCGTTAAGCCATCCCTCCAGTACAGTTTCATGCCCTGTAGAGGGTTTTTGTTTCTTTGCAACTAGCTCGGGTGTCTTACGATACTGCACCCTTTTACTCCGGACCGAGTGTATATTCGGAGCCGGATTATCCCAAAATTTCGTTTCGGTTTTCTAGGCACTTTCCATCGCACAATACTTTCGTACTATGGACGCCAAGTCAGCGAAGCGTGATATGTCACGGCGACTTAAGGTATTAAGGATTCCCTTGTCCATGCAATTATTGCAGAAAAGTGAGATTGCATCTTCCTCGCGACAGTCCTTAAACTTGTTCATCACAAGGAGGAATATGGCCCAATAATGATGTACTGTTTCATGGGGCTCTTGCCTGATGTGGGAAAGATCGTTTATGTCTGAGTGGGTGGGTGGATTTGAGTCCGAACCCCTACCCAATTTGAGACCCAGGGGCCGAGGAGTTTCCAATCTTGGAAGTTCGGTTTCCAGAGTGCTGCCCGATAAGTCTGGCCCGCTGCCTGATTCTAGGTTCAGGGCTTGGGTGATGTCCTCCCGTAAGCGGGTATCCGGCTCGGAGAGCTCAGGAATCCGGACATACTTAGTCCTCAAAATAGAGGAAGAGTTGCCGCATTATTCCTCCACCACCGCAACGTGATGGGTGACCGATGGAGAGTTAATCTCCCTTTGATCGGGTTTAAGCCCAATCCGATCATAGTCCGTAGTGACTCCCAAGGCAGCGGTGCGATCCAAGAGTTTGTTTAGGGAAGAGAGTTCCATTGGATCCATCTGCTCGGCGAATTCCGAGCCGACGTGGAGGCTGTTTTTGATGACCCGAGAAGTCATCGTCGGTGCAGCGGCTGAACAGGCAGTCATGATGAAACTGCCTAGCCGGAGAGTTTGGCCGACAGCCAGAGCTCCCCCGGCGGTAATGTTGTTTTTAACAACGAGATGAGGCATCCTTCCTTACAGTGACGTCACAGAGGAACTCTCAATGAAAGCACCAATGTCGGTGTCAAAACCGGCGGATCTCGGGTAGGGGGTCCCGAACTATGCGTCTAAGGAGGATGGTAACAGGAGGCAGGGGACACGATGTTTTACCCAGGTTCGGGCCCTCTTGATGGAGGTAAAACCCTACGTTCTGCTTGATTTATTCTTGATGATATGGGTATTACAAGAGTTGATCTACCACGAGATCGGAGAGGCTAAACCCTAGAAGCTAGCCTATGGTATGATTGTATATAGTCCTACGGACTAAAACCCTTCGGTTTATATAGACACCGGAGGGGGCTAGGGTTACACGAGGTCGGTTACAAAGGAGGAGATATCCATATCCGTACTGCGTAGCTTGCCTTCCACGCCAAGTAGAGTCCTATCCGGACACGGGATGAAGTCTTCAATCTTGTATCTTCATAGTCCAACAGTCCGGCCAAAGGATATAGTCCGGCTGTCCGGATACCCCCTAATCCAGGACTCCCTCACCCACCATCTGCCACGTGTCCGTCACCAAGACGCTCGTCGATGGCGGCGTCGGCCTCAATGTGCTCTCCATCGAGGCCTTCAGCCTTCTTCACATACCGCTTGAGCGGCTCCGCCCTAGAAAGCCTTTCTCAGGGGTTGGTGGAGGCTCTGCCCGCTCCCTGGGGCAGATCCGCCTCCATGTGACCTTCGGCACGCGCGACAACTACCGCACCGAGCTGGTCGACTTCGACATCGCCCACATCAGCCTCCCGTACAACGCCATCCTCAGGTACCCGACCCTGGCTCAGTTCATGGCGGCGACCCATCCGGCCTACAACCTCATGAAGATGCCCGGGAGCAAGGGTGTCCTCACAGTAGTTGGGGACACCAAGGAGGCCTTGATGACGCTCAAGATCGCCCTCAAGACCGCCGCGACAGCGCAGCCCGCCAAGCGGATACCTCCAAGGCCAAGGGAGCCGCACCAACCAAGAAGAAGTAGTTTTTCACTCAAGACAAGGCAGAAACCAAGCAAGTGCCAGTCGAGGAGGACGGGTCCTTGGGGGCAACCTTCACCATAGGCACCAACCTTGAGCCTGATCAGGAGGAGGCGCTGGTGAAGTTCTTGCGCGCAAATAAGGAAGTGTTCACTTGGGAGCCCGATCAGCTGTAGGGGTCCCAAGAGGGGTGATAGAGCACCACCTGAAGGTGTTCCCCAACGTACGCCCCGTAAAGCAGAGGGCGAGGCGACAATCCATAGAGAAGCAAGCTTTCATCGTCCAAGGGACCCGCAAGTTGGAGGCTGCGGGTGTCATTCACGAGGTTCGGTACCCCGAGTGGCTAGCAAACCCCGTCGTCATGCCCAACAAAGGCGGGAAGGAGCAAATGTGTGTCGACTTCACCAACCTCAACAAGGCATGCCCTCAAGATCTGTTCCCTCTTCCACGCATCGACCAGATCGTTGACTCCACTGCCGAGTGCGACTTGCTGTGCTTCCTGGATGCGTTCTTAGGATATCACCAGATCAAGATGGCAGTAGAAGATGTGGAGAAGACAGCCTTCCTGACCCCGTGTGGGGTGTACTGCTACACTTGCATGCCTATCCACGAGGGTGGGGGGCGCGCCCCCTGCCTCGTGGGCCCCCTGGAGCTCCACCGACCTCAACTCCAACTCCATATATTTGTGTCCGGGGAGAAAAAAATCAGGGAGAAAGATTCATCGCGTTTTATGATACGGAGCTGCCGCCAAGCCCTAAACTCTCTCGGGAGGGCTGATCTGGAGTCTGTTCGGGGCTACAGAGAGGGGAATCCATCACCATCATCATCATCAACCATCCTCCATCACCAATTTCATGATGCTCACCGCTGTGCGTGAGTAATTCCATCGTAGGCTTGCTGGACGGTGATGGGTTGGATGAGATTTATCATGTAATCAAGTTAGTTTTGTTAGGGTTTGATCCCTAGTATCCACTATGTTCTGAGATTTATGTTGCTATGACTTTGCTATGCTTAATGCTCGTCACTAGGGCCCGAGTGCCATGATTTCAGATCTGAACCTATTATGTTTTCATGAATATGTGTGAGCTTTTGATCCTATCTTGCAAGTCTATAGTCACCTACTATGTGTTATGATCCGGCAACCCCGAAGTGACAATAATCGGGACCACTCCCGGTGATGACCGTATTTGAGGAGTTCATGTATTCATGTTGTGTTAATGCTTTGGTCCGGTACTCTATTAAAAGGAGGCCTTAATATCCCTTAGTTTCCGCTAGGACCCCGCTGCATTGGATCGGAATACACGCCTACATTACATTGATGAATTGGAGCTAGTTTTGTGTCACCCTATGTTATGACTGTTACATGATGAACCACATCCAGCATAATTCTCCATCACCGATCCAATGCCTACGAGCTTTCCATATATTGTTCTTTGCTTATTTACTTTTCCGTTGCTATTGTTATCATCACTACAAAATACCAAAAATATTACTTTTGCTACCATTACCTTTTGCTACTGTTACCACTACTATCATATTACTTTTCTACTAAACACTTGCTGCAGATATTAAGTTTGCAGGTGTGGTTGAATTGACAACTCAGCTGCTAATACTTGAGAATATTCTTTGGCACCCCTTGTGTCGAATCAATAAATTTGGGTTGAATACTCTACCCTCGAAAACTGTTTTGATCCCCTATACTTGTGGGTTATCAAGACTATTCTCTGGCGCCGTTGCCGGGGAGCATAGCTCTATTCTTTGAGTCACTTGGGATTTATATCTGCTGGTCAATATGAAGAACTTGAAAGACACGAAAACAAAAATTTATCCCTCAACTACGAGGGGAGGTAAGGAACTGCCATCTAGCTCTGCACTTGATTCACCTTCTATTTTGAGTAAGCTTGCGACACCTAAACCTGCTTCTGCTATTAATTCTGATATGTCGCATATTATTGATGATGCCACTTCTGCTATGCATGATACTTATGATGAAACTACTTCTATGCTTGATACTACTGTGCCACTTGATGAATTTCTTGATGAACAACTTGCTAGGGCTAGAGAGAATGAAATTATTGAAACTGATAATATTGATGAAAGTGATGATGAAGGCTCTCCTAATAAATATGAATTGCTTGTTGTGCCTGAGGGCTATGTTATGGATGAAGAAACTAAAAGAGACTTTCTTGCATGCAATGATAGAAGTGATCTTAAGAAACTATTAGCTAAGCTGAAACAAAAAACTTTGAATGCTAGAATGAAATATACCTACTTATGCTACTTCAGCTATCTTTGTTACTGATAAGGATTATGAATTCTCTATTGATCCTGATATAATTACTTTGGTTGAATCTGATCCTTTCTATGTCTATGAATCTGAAACTGTTGTGGCACATCTTACTAAATTAAATGATATAGCCACCCTGTTCACTAATGATGAGAGAACTCGCTACTTTTATATCCTTAAACATTTCCGTTCTGATTAAAGGGTGATGCTAAGATATGGTTTAATTCTCTTGATCCTGGTTGTGTGCGTAGTCCCCAGGATACGATTTATTACTTCTCTGCTAAATATTTCCCTGCTCATAAGAAAAAAGCTGCCTTAAGGGATATATATAATTTTGTGCAAATTGAAGAAGAGAGTCTCACACAAGCTTGGGGGAGGCTTCTGCAATTACTTAATGCTTTGCCTGATCATCCTCTCAAGAAAAATGAAATACTTGATATCTTTTATAATGGACTTACCGATGCTTCGAGAGACCACATGGATAGTTGTGCTGGTTCTGTTTTCAAGGAAAGAACACCGGATGAAGCTGAAATTTTATTGAATAATATGTTGACAAATGAAAATAATTGGACACTTCCTGAGCCAGCTCCTGAGCCAACTCCTGAGCCTATTACTAAACCAACTCTGAAGAAAAGGGGTGTTCTATTTCTCAGTCCCGAATATATGCAAGAGGCAAAGAAATCCATGAAAGAAAAGGGTATTAAAGCTGAAGATGTTAGGAATCTACCTCCTATTGAAGAAATACATGGTCTTAATTTACTGCCTGTAGAAGAAATATATGGTTTTAATCCATCACCTATTAAAGAAACACATGGTCTTGATAACCCGACACAGGTAGTAAAGGTAAATTCTCTCTATAGATATGATGAAGCTGGAATCCCTCCTACAAAGTTTGCTAGCCAATGTTTGGATGAGTTTGATAACTTTATGGTTAAGCAAGAAGACTTCAATGCTTATTTTGGTTGACAATTGAAACAAAATGGTTATACGATTGAACACTTGGGTGATTATATGTCTAGAGTTAAAGGTGAACTTAAACTCATTAGTAAACATGCTTCAATGATTACCACTCAAGTAGAACAAGTACTTAAAGCTCAGAATGATTTGCTCAATGAATTAAATAGCAGGAAAAATGATAATGTTGTTAGAGTTATGACTAGAGGTGGTAAAATGACCCAGGAACCTTTTTATCCTGAGGGCCATTGAGGGAGTCCTGGATTAGGGGGTGTCCGGATGGCTGGACTATACCTTCAGCCGGACTCCTGGACTATGAAGATACAAGATTGAAGACTTCGTCCCGTGTCCGGGAGGGACTTTCCTTGGCGTGGAAGGCAAGCTTGGCGATACGGATATGCAGATCTCCTACCATTGTAACCGACTCTGTGTAACCCTAACCCTACCCAGTGTCTATATAAACCGGAGGGTTTTAGTCCGTAGGACAACATACACATCAACAATCATACCATAGGCTAGCTTCTAGGGTTTAGCCTCCTTGATCTCCTACCATTGTAACCGACTCTATGTAACCCTAACCCCATCCCGTGTCTATATAAACTGGAGGGTTTTAGTCCGTAGGACAAGGTACACATCAACAATCATACCATAGGCTAGCTTCTAGGGTTTAGCCTCTTCGATCTCGTGGTAGATCTACTCTTGTACTACCCATATCATCAATATTAATCAAGAAGGACGTAGGGTTTTACCTCCATTGAGAGGGCCCGAACCTGGGTAAAACTTTGTGTCCCTTGTCTCCTGTTACCATCCGGCCTAGACGCATAGTTCGGGACCCCCTACCCGAGATTCGCCGGTTTTGACACCGACATTGGTGCTTTCATTGAGAGTTCCTCTGTGTCGTAGCCGTCAGGCTCGATGGCTCCTACGATCATCGATAGCGATGTAGTCCAGGGTGAGACCTTCGTCCCCGGAAAGATCTTCGTCTTTGGCGGCTTCGCACTGCGGGCCAATTCGCTTGGCTGTCTGGAGCAGATCGAAAGCTACGCCCCTGGCCATCAGGTCAGATTTGGAAGTTTTAACTACACGGCTGACATCCGCGGGGACTTGATCTTCGACAGATTCGAGCCACTGCCGAGCGCGCCGCATTGTCACGACGAGCATGATCTAGCTCTGCCGCCGAACAGTGCCCTGGAGGCCGCACCCGCATCGGCTCCGACTCTTAATTCGGAGCCAACTATGCCGATCGAGGATGGGCGGTTGGACGCCACCTCGGGGGCTGCAACCCCAACGGCGATTGAGCCAAGCACCAGCCCTGTACTGTGCGAGACTCGTGACTCCAAGGAGCCGGACTCCTCTCCGGACTCCGAGCTTCCCGTGCCCCTGCCGATCGAATCCGATTGGGCGCCGATCATGGAGTTCACTGCCGCGGACATCTTTCAGCACTCGCCTTTTGGCGACATCCTGAAGTCACTGAAGTCTCTCTCTCTTTATCAGGAGAGCCCTGGCCGGACTACGGTTAGCAATGTTGGGGTACGGACGATGAAGAAATTCAAAGCCCACCCACCACCCACTTTGTAGCCACTGTCGATGACTTAACCGACATGCTCGACTTCGACTCCGAAGATATCGACGGTATGGACGCCGATGAAGGAGATGATGAAGAACCAGCGCCTACTAGGCCCTGGAAAGCCACCTCGTCATATGACATATACATGGTGGACACCCCAAAAGAGGGAGATGGCGATGGAACATCGGAGGATGACCCCTCCAAGAAACAGCCTAAGCACCGGCGTTAGCGGCGCCGCTCAAAATCCCGCCAAAACAAACAAGGTGATTCCAGAACGAGAGATAATAATACTACGGAAAGCGCCAAAGAAAACCCCCTCCAGCAAGATTTAGCACAGGAGGATGGAGAAACCAGCCCTCACGAGAGAGCGGCAGACAGAGAGGTCGAGGACGATAATTATATGCCTCCCTCTGAAGACGAGGCAAGCCTCGACGACGACGAATTCGTCATGTCAGAGGATCCCGTCGAGCAAAAGTGTTTTCAACGCAGGCTTATGGCCACGGCAAGAAGCCTCAAGAAAAAACAGCAACAGCTTAGGGCTGATCAAGATTTGCTAGTGGACAGATGGACTGAAGTCCTTGCGGCCGAAGAGCATAAACTCGAACGCCCCTCCAAGATCTACCCAAAGCGCAGGTTGCTACCCCGATTAGAGGAGGAAGCACTTGATGCGGCCGACCGGCCACCTCGTGGTCGCGACAGAGAGGCCTCTCGGCCCTCCACTCAAGCTGCACCCCGTGCCAAGGCATGGGAATATGCGCCGGACTTACGAGACATGTTGGAGGACAAGGCAAGGCAAACAAGATCGATGTACGGATCGCGTGGGCGCCCCATGGCTTGAGACGGTAACCGTCACGCCGGCCACACATTCGGCGGGGCCGAACACAGTAGACAAGGCTCATTGGAGCTACATCACGATATAGCCCAGTACAGAGGCGCCGCACACCCACTCTGCTTTATAGGCGAAATAATGGATCATCAAATCCCTGAGGGTTTCAAACCCGTAAACATCGAATCATATGATGGCACAACAGATCCTGCAGTATGGATCGAGGATTATCTCCTTCATATCCAAATGGCCCGCGGTGATGATTTCCATGCTATCAAATACCTCCCACTCAAGCTTAAAGGACCAACTCGGCATTGGCTTAATAGCTTGCCAACAAGATCAATCAGTTGTTGGGAGGACCTGGAAGCCGCATTCCTCGACAATTTCTAGGGCACTTATGTGCGAACCCCAGACGCCGATGACCTAAGTCACGTAATTCAGCAGCCAGAGGAATCGGCCAGGAAATTCTGGATACGGTTCCTAACAAAGAAAAATCAAATAGTCGACTGTCCGGACGCTGAGGCCCTAGCAGCCTTCAAGCACAATGTCCGTGACGAGTGGCTGGCCCGGCACCTTGGATAGGAAAAGCCGAAATCTATGGTAGCACTCACGACACTCATGACCCGCTTTTGCACGGGAGAAGACAGCTGGCTTGCTCGTAGCACCAATATGACCAAGAACCCTGGTAATTCGGACACCAGGGACAATAGTGGCAGGTCGCGTCGCAACAAGCAGAAGCGCTGCATTAACGGCGACAATGCTGAGGACACGACAGTTAATGCCGGATTCAGAGGCTCTAAATCCGGTCAGCGGAAAAAGCCATGCAAAAGGAATCCTAGGGGCCCGTCCAGTTTGGACCAAATACTCGACCGCTCGTGCCAGATACATGGCACCCCCGAAAAGCCAGCCAATCACACCAACAGGGATTATTGGGTGTTCAAGCAGGCAGGCAAGTTAAACGCCGAAAATGAAGACAAGGGGCTACATAGCAATGACGACGAGGAGCCCCGGCTGCCGAACAACAGTGGACAGAAGGGTTTCCCCCACAAGTGCAGACGGTGAACATGATATACGCAACCCATGTCCCCAAAAGGGAGTGGAAGCGTGCATTAAGGGACGTATATGCGGTAGAGCCAGTCGCCCCAAAGTTCAACCCATGGTCCTCCTACCCGATCACCTATGATCGAAGGGACCATCCCACTAGCATCCATCATGGCGGATTTGCCGCATTGGTTCTAGACCCAATTATTGATGGATTTCATCTCACTAGAGTCCTTATGGACGGCGGCAATAGCCTGAACCTGCTTTACCAGGATACAGTGCAGAAAATGGGCATAGATCCCTCGAGGATTAAGCCCACCAAAACGACCTTTAAAGGCGTAATACCAGGTGTAGAGGCCAACTGTACAGGCTCAGTCACACTTGAAGTGGTCTTCGGATCTCCGGATAATTTCTGAAGCAAGGAGTTAATCTTCGACATAGTCCCGTTTCGCAATGGTTATTGCGCACTGCTCGGGCGAACCGCATTCACTAAGTTCAATGAGGTACCGCACTATGCATACCTTAAGCTCAAGACGCCAGGCCCTCAAGGAGTAATTACGGTCAATGGAAACACCGAACGCTCCCTCCGAACGGAGGAGCACAGGGCGGCCCTTGCAGTGGAAGTACAAAGCAGCCTCTCCAGGCAGTTCTCTAGTCCGGCCACTAAACGACCGGACACCGTCAAGCGCACCCGGAGTAACCTACAACAAGAACCCCTGGCACGATCCGAGCAGGCGTAGCAATGCGGCCCCAACCCCAACCCTCGCAAAACAACGACGCCAGTACTTCGCATACATAACTACGCTCTAGAGATACCATGGGCACAGGGGGAGAGGCACCATCACGGCACACCGAAAACACGTCTTAAACCGTACCAGGGGATGCCGCTTTTTTAATTTTCTCTTACTTTCAGGACTTCATCCTTCGGAAGGCCTGTTCGGCAGTTCAATTTCCGCACAAACGATGCAAGAACCAGGGAAGCAGACAAGCCACGCCGCACTACGGAACTCCCAGGTGGTCTCTATCACGAGCAGTATACCTGTTCCGCATATTATTCCGCAGCTTGCCCCTGGAACGGACATGTTAACTAGTCCAACCTTCGACTTATCGCATTATTGTATCATTCTGCTTTGATCGCAGCCCTTTTTAATAAACAATGCATAGCTTTCGTCTATTTTTGCATTACCTTTTTTCTTTATATATGTTCCTTAACGACATGTTGCACCCGTACACGTTCGTACGGCCAAAATACGCCAGGGGCTTTAGTACCCCTCAATATGGTGTAAGAGGTCCGAACACTTTAACAAGTGCGGCACCCCACACTTATAGCATTATATGCATCGGCTCCGAATCATGTCTTGGATCAATAGTTGGGTTTGCCCAGCTCCTATGTTTTGGTGCCTTACGTTCCGCTATATCGGCTAAGGTAGCACTAGGAGAACCACTGCGATTGTGCCCCGGTTGAGCTGGGTCGAGCACCTCAGTGGAGAAAGCTAAAACTGACTGTCATGATGAAGCGAGAGCTGGTCGCTGTTCGAGAGGTTTTTTCGAGTCCCTAAAGACTTATGCCGCTTAGGGCGAGGAGCCGGCTCTGTCCGTCCAAGGCGTGGATAGCGCCCCGAACTCAGTCTTCTGAATACCAAGGGCTTCGCCGAAATTTAAAATTATAGAATTCTATGGCTAAGTGAGAGTGTTCACGCATTATAGTTCGATTGCCTTGTTCGTTGGGCTGAGCGCCTCCCTCGAAGGACCCAAACATGGGAAAAAGGAGCGCTCAGGTTTATCCCCGAACACCCCAGCACTAGCAGCACGGGGGCAGAAGCCGACGACTCGCCATCTCTCAAAATTGATAAACAGCCACACAGAAGGTAATATTTTAAATTCCAACAGCACTGCTTAGCGCATATAAACAAGTTTTTAGCGCACAGGACAAAATGAGCAAGTTTCAATCAAAAATTACATCCCTAGAACATTCATCCGCCACAAGGCGGGCACCCTTCAGAACATCCTTATAGTTATTCTCGGGCTTGTGATGCTCTTTCCCCGGCGGTGGCCCGTCCTTCACCAGCTTCTCAGCATCCAGCTTGCCCAGTGCACCTTAGCACGGGCAAGGGCCCTACGGGAACCCTCAATACAGAGGGAGCGCTTGATGACTTCAAGCCTTGGACAGGCCTCCACCAACCGCCGCACCAGCCCGAAATAGCTCCCAGGCAGAGCCCCTCCAGGCCATAGCCGAACAATGAGGCCCTTCATGGCCTGTTCGGCCGCCTTGTGGAGCTTGACCAGTTGCTTCAGCTGGTCGCTCAGGGGCACGGGGTGTCCGGCCTCAGCGTACTAAGACCAGAACACCTTCTCCGTCGAGCTGCCCTCCTCAGCTCGATAGAATGCGGCGGCATCGGACACACTCTGGGGAAGATCTGCGAACGCTCCTGGAGAACTCCGGATTCGGGTAAGTAACAAGTAACTCACGTTTATGTGTTTGCTTTGCATAAAGAATGCCTTACCCGCCGCTATCTTCTTCACCTCATCCAACTCCTAGAGGGTCTTCTGGGATTCGGCCTTGGCAGATTTGGCATTTTTCAATAGCCACCGCGAGCTCGGACGCTTGCGTCTTCAAGTCAAGCTCCAAACTCTCATGTTTTTCCATGAGAGCCTCGAGCTCTTACCGCACCTTGCCAACCTCGGCCTCATATTTCTCCCGCTCGGTGCGCTCCGAGGCCGCACTCTTCTCGGCCTCGACCAGCGCTTGCTTAAGGGTCGCCACTTCAGACGTGGCCCCTACAATAGCCACGATAATCCTGTCATTCTTTGCAATTGCATCTTTTTATATATATTTTTAACTGTCACATCACTAGTTCTGGTATGACCTAGACCAGCTAGCCATTTGTGCATCATGTTTAAATTCCTTTTAAATTTGAAATGGGGATTTGTGAAACCCTCAGAATCATTTCTGGAAATAATCCAGATAAAAATTTCTCCAAAAAGGTCCAAGAAAATGTTCATGTTACTCTCTGAAAATATTGGTCAGAGGTAAAAATCAAACCAATATTTTAAGGAACTTATAAATATTTATTTTGGACATTTGGAGTTAATCCAGTAATTATTTGCGTTGGATAAATATTTATATATATATATATATATATGAAACATTGTCCAATAATTCTGAATTTTGGTGAGGGGCTTTGGAATAATCCCTTAGGCCCCTACAAAAATTGTCAGAATTAGTATTTTTATCAAATCAAAACAAATGTCAGAAAAATAGAAAAGAAAACAAATAAAGGAAAAATCCTACCTGGACCATACCTACAGCCTGGCAGCCCAGTGGCCCAACAGGCCGGCCCAGCTGACTGGCACTGCCAGTCGTCGTCTCCACCGCGCCAGAAGGATGCCGAGCACGTGCTCGCCGCGCGCGAGCGCACGCCGGCCACCTCCTGCTTCCCCGCTCGCTGCTGGAGGCCCCCAACGACGCCACGCCCTCCCCTCGGCCTCTCTCACTCCCTCTCGCTCTCCCTCCTCCCCTGGATCCCTCTCTCCCACCCCCCCGAACGGCTCCATCGCCACGGCTCGCCATTGCCGCGCCCACCGTCACGGCCTCGCCCTCATTCCGTGCCCAGACGCTCCGCGCCGTCCTCCTCGTCCTCTCCACCAAGTCACGCACCACGGGAGGCCCTGGAACGCCGCCTCGCCGTCGTCTTCACTTCCGGCCGCCGGAGATCGCACACGCCGTTCCGGCTGCACCAAGCCTTCCCCGAACCCGCCGACCCCGCTGTTGGATTCGCTGTGAGCCCCGCCGTCGAACCCGCCTCTCCCTGCTCTTCTAGCGCCCTCAGGCCCGTCTGCCACCACGGTCATAGCACCTCGCCACCGGCCATGGCGCCGCCGTGGCCAGAGGCCGAGCCAGCCGCTCCCGCGCGCGTCACCTTGCTCCTGGTGACACCAGGAGGCCATAGAGGCCCTCCGCAGCCCCTGCCATGCCTCGTAGCTCGATTCCGCCCGAACCCGTGCTCCAGCCGCCGCCGCGAGCCTCGCTCCGGCGAGCTCCGGCCACCCCTCCTCCTCCTATCTACCCCACTAGATGCGGGAGAGCACGGGCTACGCCCCGGTGCTCTCCGCCGTCCTTTTGGTCACCGGAACATTGATCCCGAGCCCTTCCGCCACGTTCGGCCTCGCCGGCGGCTAAATGCCGGTGGGGTTGACCGGTCTAACCCCCCCCAGTTGACCTGGGGTTTGACTACCCAGGGTCAATGACAGGTGGGGCCCGGCCCTGCTAATGTTTCTGTTAGGATTAGTTTAATATCTAATTAACACTGTTAACTAACTATGAGCCAATGACATGTGAGACCCGATCGTCAGATTTGACCAGTCAGCGCTGTTGACTTGCTGAGGCAAGCATGATGCAGTGCTGACGCAATTAATCCTTTTCTGGATTTAGAATAGTTCAGAAATTCAAGAAAATGTTCTAAACTTCAAAAATTCATAGAAATTCAACCGTAGCTCAGATTGAAATAATTTATATATGAACAATTATCAGAAAAATTCAATCTGTCCATCTTCACCACTTTCATGCATGTTCAACCAACTTATACCCACTGTATAAGTGAAAACATGATAATGGCATTTTAAATGCTAAATATGGAGTTTGCATATGAAACCTTGGTCCATATGGATCTCATTTAAATTGTTGCTAG
This sequence comes from Triticum aestivum, assembly GCF_018294505.1. NCBI lineage: Eukaryota > Viridiplantae > Streptophyta > Magnoliopsida > Poales > Poaceae > Triticum > Triticum aestivum. Next base: position 665,812,711 of record NC_057797.1, on the reverse strand, counting down.
ATGCATTAGTGCAAATCATAACATTATTACCATGTTCATGCATCATAATGTTGCATATGTTTGTGTCTTGATTTCCAACACCGTTCCTTCTCGATAGGTCCTGCTCCGGAAAGTGTTCAAGAGTACCTATCAGCGGAGCAGTGCCCCCTGTTGATCTACCAGGCAAGCAAACCCCCTTGTTCATTCCGATACAATCCCACTCTCTCGCTCCTGCTCTCTTTTACTACATTAGGACAACAACGATTCAACTGCTACTTTATGTTGCGGTAGTTGAACCCATCCCTCTGCATGACCTGTCATTGCCACAGTAAATAGTTGAAACCCACTAGCATGTGTAGGAGTTGCTTGAGCCATGTTGTGTTCTTGCCATGCCATGCCTGCTATTGCATAGAGTATGTCAGGTCTGATTCATCGGGAATGAATTGGAGTGTTATGATATGTTCTGGTGCTGAGAGTTAAGCGTGTGAACACGATTTGGTAAAGGTAGCGGCGACAGGCCATGTAGGAGTACATGGTGGGTTGTCTCATTGGGACCGTCCTTAAGAACTGAGTTCTGTGTAAGTTGTCCAATGACTAGCTACTACCACACATTGGGCTCCGGGCGCTCCAAGCTCTCTCGACTTATTAACCGCCTTGAACTTTGTCCAGGAGTTGCAAATAGTTTCTGGTGTTTGTAGGTAGTGCTATTTTTTCTACCGAGTGGCACCCAGCAGGGTGGACTTGGGACAAACTAGGCACACGTGGCCCGGTGTACCGAGTGGCACCCGGATGGTGGGCTCGGGAACCCTGTACACATCGTTTGGGGCCGTGAGCGAAACCCCGGCCGGATCTCCTTGCGGATGGAACCCGAATAGGCGATAAACCTGGACTAGAGTCTTGTGTGGTTAGTTAGGTCGTGGCCGGCACCCTCGCCAGGCTTCCGCTTGAAGGTTGCCGAGATACATGAAGTGTAAATGGTGATAAGTGGTGAGAGCGTGTGTGAAGAAGTACACCCCTGCAGGGTTATCATGATCTATTCGAATAGCCGTGTCCTCGGTTATGGACTTCTTGGATGCTTACATGGTACATAGACAACTTTAAGTGGATACTCTAAAATTCTCAAGACAAGTGTGAGTGTTATGGATGGCCTTCTCGTAAGGATACGAGGATGAATCCATAGTAGTGTATTGATGTGGTGATTAGTGGACTCGTGTGCGCTGCCTCACCTCAAAGAAGTTTCTCATTGTCGTAGAACAGGATAGCCACTGAGTAAAAGCTGGCTTGCTGCAACTAAACCCCACATTACCTTCTTGATACAAATGCATGTATGATAGGATCTGATGCAAGTCTTGCTGAGTACCTTTGTACTCACGTTTGCTTTATTATGTTTTGTAGATGAGACATCTGTCTCACTAGTAGTACCGCTTGGACTTTGACGAGTAGCTTGTTACCTCAGCTACGATCTTGTACCTTGGAGGGACTTGTAAATAGTCAGGTTTCTTAGCCTTTTACTTTTGTAGTTGTCTATACTCAGACATGTAATGCTTCCGTTGCTTGTATGCTCTGAATGATGGGTCATGTGACCCCTGTTTGTATTAATGCTATGTGGCTCTTCTGAGCCTTTATCTATATGAGTTTGGGTTATGTTGTGATGCCATGTTGTACAACACATACTTGCATGTTATGCGTATGTGTGATGTGTATTGCTATGTGTGGGATCCGACAATCTAGTTGTTTATCCTAGGCTGTCTCTCTTATGGGGAAATGTAGTCTAGTGCTTCCTTGAGCCATAGTAGTCCGCTACAGCCCGGTTCACCGGAGTCCTGCTAGCCCAGCACTACTGCTCAGGACACTTGACTGGCCGACATGTGTTTCACTTCGTTCCTGTGTCTGTCCCTTCAGGGAAATGTCACGCGGTGACATCCGGAGTCCTGCCTAGCCTGCTACAGCCCGGGTTCCCCGGAGTCCTGTTAGCCCAGTGCTACAGCCCGGATTCACACGCTGCTGACCGACACGCTTGATGTGAATCATGTATGCATGTTCCCATAGGTTAGTGCCGCTTTGGGTTCACGACTAGCCATGTCGGTCCAGGTTCTCTGTCATATGGATGCTAGCGACACAATCATATACACGAGCCAAAAGGTGCAAACGGTCCCGGGCCAGGGTAAGGCGACACCCATGGGGATACCGTGCATGAGGCCGCAAAGTGATATGAGGTGTTACCGGCTAGATCGATGTGATTTGGAATCGGTGTCCCGACATTAACAAGGTATTTCTTACCTTCATTATCCTCGAGCTGCTTCTTGGCACGCTCAAGCTCTTACTCGGACCGCTCGAGGTTCTGCTTTAGCGTGTCCACTTCCGCAGTCAGTGCGGCGGACGCAAGCAGGGAAGCCTCACCTCAAAGAAGTTTCTCATTGTCGTAGAACAGGATAGCCACTGAGTCAAAGCTGGCTTGCTGCAACTAAACCCCACATTACCTTCTTGATACAAATGCATGTATGATAGGATCTGACGTAAGTCTTGCTGAGTACCTTTGTACTCACGTTTGCTTTATTATGTTTTGTAGATGAGACATCTGTCTCACTAGTAGTACCGCTTGGACTTCGACGAGTAGCTTGTTACCTCAGCTATGATCTTGTACCTTGGAGGGACTTGTAGATAGTCAGGTTTCTTAGCCTTTTTGTTTTGTAGTTGTCTATACTCAGACATGTAATGCTTCCGTTGCTTTTATGCTCTGAATGATGGGTCATGTGACCCCTGTTTGTATTAATGCTATGTGGCTCTTCTGAGCCTTTATCTATATGAGTTTGCGTTATGTTGTGATGCCATGTTGTACAGCACATACTTGCATGTTATGCGTATGTGTGACGTGTATTGCTATGTGTGGGATCCGACAATCTAGTTGTTTATCCTTGGCAGTCTCTCTTATGGGGAAATGTAGTCTAGTGCTTCCTTGAGCCATAGTAGTCCGCTACAGCCCGGTTCACTGGAGTCCTGCTAGCCCAACACTACTGCTCAAGACACTTGACTGGCCGGCATGTGTTTCACTTCGTTCCTGTGTCTGTCCCTTCTGGGAAATGTCACGCAGTGACATCTGGAGTCCTGCCTAGCCTGCTACAGCCCGGGTTCCCCGGAGTCCTGTTAGCCCAATGCTACTGCCCGGATTCACATGCTGCTGACCGACACGCTCGATGTGAATCATGTATGCCTGTTCCCATAGGTTAGTGCCGCTTTGGGTTCACGACTAGCCATGTCGGTCCGGGTTCTCTGTCATATGGATGCTAGCGACACAATCATATACGCGAGCCAAAAGGCGCAAACGGTCCCGGGCCAGGGTAAGGCGACACCCGTGGGGATACCGTGCGTGAGGCCGCAAAGTGATATGAGGTGTTACCGGCTAGATCGATGTGATTTGGAATCGGTGTCCCGACAGCTTTGGTATCAGAGCCTGACTACCTGTAGGATTACCAAGCCAACCTGGTCGAAGTTGGGTCAAGAAATTCTTTAGCTATGTAGGGGAATTGATTGTGGAAGGGAACGTAAGGCTCTTTTTACTCCTTATGCCTCATGCCTTCTAATCTGAGTCATCCTATCTTTCCTACGGGGTTAAGGAACTAGGCTTTCTCTTCCGTCTATCAGGATCATGAGTTACTACTCTGTAGTCTCTAAGGTTTGGTTGATCTGAGTCATATCCCAGTTTGAGTACCTCTGGTGTAGCCTGTTTAGGAATATCCCAGAACCTTGAGTGATGATGTTGAGTATGGTGCTACCCCATCTTTGGCAGAATGTCTCATTTCGAGCATTTTACTGCCGTTATGCTGCTGGAATTGTTCTAGGATTTCAAGAGATAGTATTTTTCCTCGTACTATATTCTACATCCTTATGATGATGCTGAATCCATCCTTGTTTCTTTGGTTGGTTCTTCAGGATGTCGTCAGTTAACCGAAGTTCTGTTGCTCGTAGCTGGAACCACAGAGATGGTAGGGATGAGGATCCTCCCGACCAGTCTTCGTTGGCAGAGTTCATGTTAGAGATGGAGAAGAACAAGCGAGAGTCTAACCGCTTGTTAGCACGTATTGAGGAGAACACCTCCCATCAGCATAGAGTCAGCGTCCATCTATGATTTCATTGGTCTGAAAGCACCTACCTTCCATCATTCCATTGAACCACTTGATGCAGATGACTGGCTCCATAGTATCACACACAAGCTACGTTCGGCAAACGTAGCTGAAAGTGACAAGGTCACCTATGCTGCTTATCATCTGGAAGGTCCTGCTAGTCTTTGGTGGCAGAACTATGAGGCTATGCTTCCAACTGGCCAGATACCTACCTGGAAGGAATTCACTGAGGCTTTTCGCGAGCATCACATTCCTCAGGCTCTCATTGATCGCAAGAGAGAAGAGTTTTGTAGTTTCACCCAGAGTAAGATGGCTGTTGATGCTTATAGTAGAGAATTTGAGAACCTCACCCACTATGCTACAGAAGAAGTGTCCACAGACGCCAAGAAGCAGGCTAGGTTCCGGAAGGGTCTCAACCCCAAGTTGCGTCGTGATCTCCACTTGCATCATTGCAATACATTCCAGGCTCTTGTGAACAAGGCCATTAATGCAGAGACAGCTCAACTCACTTACGAGGAGTCTCGTAAGCACACCCGTGGTTTGGATTCTTATTCTGGTTCTACTTCTCAGAAGCGCCGGATTTGGGTTCCGAACTCCGCTCTTCCACCCGGTTATACACCAAGGCCATCTTGTGTGGCACCTCACCCAGTTCAGTTACATGCTCCACCCAGGCCTATTGATAGACCGCTTGTCAAAGCGGGTCCACGTCCTACTTCAGGGACTTATTTCACCTGCGGAGAGCCAGGACACTATGCACGTGACTGCTCTCAAACCAACTATGCTCCACCCCAGCCTGAGAAGTCTGTTGGCCGTGGTAAGCCATCACGCAAGATGATTAGTGTCAAGTCAGCTCCCACTGAACATGGATGTGTGCATCACGTCTCAGCTAAAGACACTCTTGATGATCCGAATGTTGTTCTTGGTACCCTCCTTGTCAATTGCCATCCAGCTTCGGTTCTATTCGATACCGGAGCATCTCACTCCTTCATTTCTGAAGGCTATGCTCGTTTGCACGACATGTCATTTTGCGATATGCCAACTCCACTTGAAATCCAAACTCCAGGGTCTAGATAGCAAACTACCAGAATAAGCCATGGTAATGAAATCCTTGTTGACAGACTTGTATTCCTTGCATCACTTATAGCCCTCAAGTCTATAGATATTAACATCATCTTGGGTATGGACTGGATGAAAGCTCATCATGCCAAGATTGATTGTTACACAAGGTCTGTTCAGCTTACACACCCATCTGGCAAGATAGTCACCGTCTCCACTAGAGTTGCAAAGTGTCGGCTCTATTCTCTTAATGCCAACCCTCTTATAGACCTTGAAGATATTCCGGTAGTCCGTGACTTTCCAGATGTCTTTCCAGAGGAACTGCCAGGTATTCCACCTGACAGAGATGTAGAGTTTGTCATAGATCTTATCCCAGGAACCGCTCCAATCTATAGGAGACCCTACAAGATGGCACCCTTAGAACTAGCTGAGCTTAAGAAACAACTCAATGAATCCTTGCAAAAGGGTTTCATCCGTCCTAGTTCTTCTCCCTGGGCTTGCCCCGTCCTCTTCGTCAAGAAGAAGGATGGTACAGACCGGATGGTTGTAGATTATTGTCCTGTTAATTTGGTCACGATAAAGAACAAGTATCCGCTCCCCAACAACTTGTATGATCAGCTCGCTGGATCCTCAGTCTTTTCCAAGATGGATTTGAGGTTAGGCTACCACCAAATCAAGATCAGAAATGGGGATATTCCTAAGACGGCTTTTGTCACTCGTTATGGTTAGTACGAGTACACCGTCATGTCCTTTGGTCTAACCAACGCTCCAGCTACTTTCTCTCGCTTGATGAACTCGATCTTCATGGAGTACTTAGATAAGTTCGTCGTGGTTTACCTCGATGATATTCTTATTTACTCGAAGAACGAGGAAGATCATGCCGAACATCTTAGACTTGTGCTAGAAAAACTCAGAGAGCACCGCCTTTATGCCAAGTTCTCCAAGTGCGAATTTTGGTTGCCAGAAGTGACCTATCTCGGCCACGTAATCTCTGGTAAGGGCATTGCTGTCAATCCCAAAGAGTTCAGGCCGTTCTTGATTGGACTCCGCCTGAAACAGTTAAGCAAGTTAGGAGTTTCCTTGGTCTAGCCAGTTATTGTCGCCGCTTCGTTGAGAACTTCTCCAAAGTGGCCAAACCTCTCACGGAACTTCTCAAGAAAGATAAAAAGTTTGAGTGGTCCCCACAGTGTGAGCACAGTTTTTAGGAACTGAAAAGACGCCTGACTTCTGCTCCCATACTTGTGCCACCGGACTTCACTAAGGACTTTGTTATCTATTGTGATGCCTCACGACAGGGACTAGGTTGCATTCTTATGCAAGATCACCATGTGATTGCCTATGCATCTCGACAGTTGCATCCACATGAGGAGAATTATCCTACACATGATCTAGAGCTTGCAGCCGTAGTCTATGCACTTAAGACATGGCGACATTACCTTCTCGGTAAACATTGCAAGATTTACACCGATCACCAGAGTCTCAAATTTATCTTCACCCAACCAGATTTGAACCTTAGGCAAAGACGTTGGCTGGAGTTGATCTCAGAATACGACTTAGGGATTACCTACACCCCAGGCAAGGGGAATGTCATGGCTGATGCACTAAGTCGTAAGTCCTATTGCAACAATATCATGTTGCAGCAGGGCCAACCACTTCTCCATGAGGAATTAGTAAGCTTAACCTCCACTTTGCTCCTCACGGATTCCTTTCTACCTTGGTGGCGAAACCTACTCTTGTGGATCAAATCATCTCTGCTCAGAAGCAGGATACGGGAATTTCCCGGGTCAAGAGAAACATTAACAAAGGAGTTGGTGGTAGTTTCTCTATAGATGATCGTGGTGTTGTTTTATTTGAGTCACTTGGTGGTTCCCAAGAATCAACATCTTCGACAATTAATCCTTAAGGAGGTGCATGAATCTCCTCTCACAATTCATCCTGGTAGTACTAAGATGTATCAGGACCTACGCCAAAGGTTCTGATGGACTAGGATGAAGAGAGAAATTGCTCAATTTATTGCTAACTATGACGTTTGTCACTGCGTGAAGGTAGAGCATCAGAAACCTGCTGGCACCCTTCAACCTTTAGCTATTCCTGAGTGGAAATGGGATAAAGTTGGTATGGACTTCATCACTGGCTTTCCCAGGACCAAGAGAGGGAATAATGCTATCTTCGTAGTCATTGATCGTCTTTCCAAAGTGGCTCACTTCCTACCTATTCGAGAGAGTATCACTGCTAGTCAGCTTGCTGACTTATATATTTCTCGAATAGTGTCACTTCATGGCATTCCAATAGAGATCAATTCAGACCGTGGTAGTCTTTTCACTTCTCATTTTTGGGAGAGTTTCCAAACTGGCATGGGCACCCGTCTTTCCTTCAGTACCGCTTTCCACCCTCAATCAAGTGGTCAGGTGGAAAGGGTCAACCAGATTCTTGAAGACATGCTTAGAGGTTGTGTTATCTCATTCGGTATGGATTGGGAGAAGTGTCTTCCCTTCGCCGAGTTTGCTTATAACAACAGCTACCAATCCATCCTCAAGAAAGCTCCTTTTGAGGTTCTATATGGACGAAGATGTTGAACACCTTTGAACTGGTCAGAAACCGGTGAAAGACAATTCTTTGGACCGGATATGATCTAGGAGGCAGAAGAGCAAGTTCGCATCATTCGTGAGAATTTGAAAACAGCCCAATCTTGTCAAAAGAGCCAGTATGACCGTAGTCATAAGGAAGTGGATTATGAAATTGGCGACAAAGCTTACCTTCGGGTTACCCCTTTGAAGGGTACCCATCGATTCGGTATCAAGGGCAAGTTGGCTCCTCGTTACATTGGTCCCTTTCTCATTCTCGCTAAACGAGGAGAGGTTGCCTACCAGTTGGAACTACCCCCACATCTTTCTCGAGTTCATGATGTCTTCCACGTCTCTGAACTCAGGCGTTGCTTCTCGGATCCCATCCGCGAAGTGGACCACGAAACGCTTGATCTCCAAGATAACCTCACTTATCGAGAATACCCTGTCTGCATCCTTGATCAAGCAGAGCGTGTCACCCGATGTCATAACATCAAGTTTCACAAGGTTCAGTGGTCTCATCATTCCGAGAGAGAAGCTACTTGGGAGCGTGAAGATCGTCTTCGACTTGAGTACCCCACTTTCTTTCCGCCGACTCTTGAATCTCGGGACGAGATTCTTCCGAGTGGGGTCGAGTTGTCACATCCCTAGTTCTGGTATGACCTAGACCAGCTAGCCATTTGTTCATCATGTTTAAATTCCTTTTAAATTTGAAATGGGGATTTGTGAAACCCTCAGAATCATTTCTGGAAATAATCCAGATAAAAATTTCTCCAAAAAGGTCCAAGAAAATGTTCATGTTACTCTCTGAAAATATTCGTCAGAGGTAAAAATCAAACCAATATTTTAAGGAACTCATAAATATTTATTTTGGACATTTTTGGAGTTAATCCAGTAATTATTTGCGTTGGATAAATATTTATATATATATGAAATATTGTCCAATAATTCTGAATTTTGGTGAGGGGCTTTGGAATATTCCCTTAGGCCCCGGCAAAAATTGTCAGAATTAAATAAAATGATTTGGTATTTTTATCAAATCAAAACAAATGTCAGAAAAATATAAAAGAAAACAAATAAAGGAAAAAGCCTACCTGGACCTTACCTGCAGCCTGGCAGCCCAGTGGCCCAACATGCCGGCCCAGCTGACTGGCGCTGTCAGTCGTCGTCTCCACCGCGCCAGAAGGACGCCGAGCGCGTGCTCGCCGTGCGCGAGCACACGCCGGCCACCTCCTGCTTCCCCGCTCGCTGCTGGAGGCCCCCGATGATGCCACACCCTCCCCTCGGCCTCTCTCACTCCCTCTCGCTCTCCCTCCTTCCCTGGATCCCTCTCTCTCACCCTCCCGAACGGCTCCGTCGCCACGGCTCGCCGTTGTTGCGCCCACCGTCACGGCCTCGCCCTCGTTCCATGCCTAGACGCTCCGCGCCGTCCTTCTTGTCCTCTCCACCAAGTCATGCACCACAGGAGGCCCTGGAACGCCGCCTCGTCATCGTCTTCACTTCCGGCCGCCGGAGATCGCCCACGCCATTCCGGCTGCACCAAGCCTTCCCCGAGCTCGCCGACCCCGCCGCTGGATTCGCTGTGAGCCCCACCGTCGAACCCCCCTCTCCCCTGCTCTTCTGGCGCCCTCTAGCCCCATCTGCCACCACGGCCGTAGCACCTCGCCGCCGGCCATGGCGCCGCCGTGGCCAGAGGCCGAGCCAGTCGCTCCCGCGCGCGTCACCTTGCTCCTGGTGACACCAGGAGGCCGTAGAGGCCCTCCGCAGCCCCTGCCATGCCCCGTAGCTCGATTCCGCCCGAACCCGTGCTCCGGCCGCTGCCGCGAGCCTCACTCCGGGGAGCTCCAGCCACCCCTCCTCCTCCTATCTACCCCACTAGATGCGGGAGAGCACGGGCTACGCCCTGGTGCTCTCCGCCATCCTTTTGGTCACCAAAGCGGTGATCCCGAGCCCCGCCGCCGCATTCAGCCTCGCCGGCGGCTAAACGCCGGTGGGGTTGACCGGTCTACCCCCCAAGTTGACCTAGGGTTTGACTACCCAGGGTCAATGACAGGTGGGGCCCGGCCCTGCTAATGTTTCTGTTAGGATTAGTTTAATATCTAATTAACACTGTTAAGTAACAATGAGCTAATGACATGTGAGACCCGGTCGTCAGGTTTGACCAGTCAGCGCTGTTGACTTGCTGACGCAAGCATGACGTAGTGCTGACGCAATTAATCCTTTTCTGGATTTAGAATAGTTCAGAAATTCAAGAAAATGTTCTAAACTTCAAAAATTCATAGAAATTCAACCGTAGCTCAGATTGAAATAATTTATATATGAAAAATTATCAAAAAAATTCAATCTGTCCATCTTCACCACTTTCATGCATGTTCAACCAACTTATACCCACTGTATAAGTGAAAACATGATAATGGCATTTTAAATGCTAAATATGGAGTTTGCATATGAAACCTTGGTCCATATGGATCTCATTTAAATTGTTGCTAGATGCATTAGTGCAAATCATAACATTATTACCATGTTCATGCATCATAATGTTGCATATGTTTGTGTCTTGATTTCCGACACCGTTCCTTCTCGATAGGTCCTGCTCCGGAAAGTGTTCAAGAGAACCTATCAGTGGAGCAGTGCCCCCTGTTGATCTACCAGGCAAGCAAACCCCCTTGTTCATTCCGATACAATCCCACTCTCTCGCTCCTGCTCTCTTTTACTGCATTAGGAGAACAACGATTCAACTGCTACTTTATGCTGCGGTAGTTGAACCCATCCCTCTGCATGACCTGTCATTGCCACAGTAAATAGTTGAAACCCACTAGCATGTGTAGGAGTTGCTTGAGCCATGTTGTGTTCTTGCCATGCCATGCCTGCTATTGCATAGAGTATGTCAGGTCTGATTCATCGGGAATGAATTGGAGTGTTATGATATGTTCTGGTGCTGAGAGTTAAGCGTGTGAACATGATTTGCTAAAGGTAGCGGTGAGAGGCCATGTAGGACTACATGGTGGGTTGTCTCATTGGGACCGTCCTTAAGAACTGAGTTCTGTGTAAGTTGTCCAATGACTAGCTACTACCACACATTGGGCTCCGGGCGCTCCAAGCTCTCTCGACTTATTAACCGCCTTGAACTCTGTCCAGGAGTTGCAAATAGTTTCTGGTGTTTGTAGGTAGTGCTATTTTTTCTACCGAGTGGCACCCAGCAGGGTGGACTTGGGACAAACTAGGCACACGTGGCCCGGTGTACCGAGTGGCACCCGGATGGTGGGCTCGGGAACCCTGTACACATCGTTTGGGGCCGTGAGCGAAACCCCGGCCGGATCTCCTTGCGGATGGAACCCGAATAGGCGATAAACCTGGACTAGAGTCTTGTGTGGTTAGTTAGGTCGTGGCCGACACCCTCGCCAGGCTTCCGCTTGAAGGTTGCCGAGATACATGAAGTGTAATGGTGATAAGTGGTGAGAGCGTGTGTGAAGAAGTACACCCCTGCAGGGTTATCATGATCTATTCGAATAGCCGTGTCCTCGGTTATGGACTTCTTGGATGCTTACGTGGTACATAGACAACTTTAAGTGGATACTCTAAAATGCTCAAGACAAGTGTGAGTGCTATGGATGGCCTTCTCGTAAGGAAGACGGGATGAATCCATAGTAGTGTATTGATGTGGTGATTAGTGGACTCGTGTGCGCTGCCTCACCTCAAAGAAGTTTCTCATTGTCGTAGAACAGGATAGCCACTGAGTCAAAGCTGGCTTGCTGCAACTAAACCCCACATTACCTTCTTGATACAAATGCATGTATGATAGGATCTGATGTAAGTCTTGCTGAGTACCTTTGTACTCACATTTGCTTTATTATGTTTTGTAGATGAGACATCTGTCTCACTAGTAGTACCGCTTGGACTTTGACGAGTAGCTTGTTACCTCAGCTACGATCTTGTACCTTGGAGGGACTTGTAAATAGTCAGGTTTCTTAGCCTTTTACTTTTGTAGTTGTCTGTACTCAGACATGTAATGCTTCCGTTGCTTGTATGCTCTGAATGATGGGTCATGTGACCCCTGTTTGTATTAATGCTATGTGGCTCTTCTGAGCCTTTATCTATATGAGTTTGCGTTATGTTGTGATGCCATGTTGTACAACACATACTTGCATGTTATGCGTACGTGTGACGTGTATTGCTATGTGTGGGATCCGACAATCTAGTTGTTTATCCTTGGCAGTCTCTCTTATGGGGAAATGTAGTCTAGTGCTTCCTTGAGCCATAGTAGTCCGCTACAGCCCGGTTCACCAGAGTCCTGCTAGCCCAGCACCACTGCTCAGGACACTTGACTGGCCGACATGTGTTTCACTTTGTTCCTGTGTCTGTCCCTTCGGGGAAATGTCACGCGGTGACATCTGGAGTCCTGCCTAGCCTGCTACAGCCCGGGTTCCCCGGAGTCCTGTTAGCCCAGTGCTATAGCACGGATTCACACGCTGCTGACCGACACACTCGATGTGAATCATGTATGCCTGTTCCCATAGGTTAGTGCCGCTTTGGGTTCACGACTAGCCATGTCGGTCTGGGTTCTCTGTCATATGGATGCTAGCGACACAATCATATACGCGAGCCAAAAGGTGCAAACGGTCCCGGGCCAGGGTAAGGCGACACCCGTGGGGATACCGTGCGTGAGGCCGCAAAGTGATATGAGGTGTTACCGGCTAGATCGATGTGATTTGGAATCAGTGTCCCGACATTAACAAGTTATTTCTTACCTTCGTTATCCTCGAGCTGCTTCTTGGCATGCTCAAGCTCTTGCTCGGACCGCTCAAGGTTCTACTTTAGCGTGTCCACTTCCGCAGTCAGTGCGGCGGACGCAAGCAGGGAAGCCTGCATATGCATATTGATTCATTTTTGTTAGACTCCTGCGAATTCTATTTGATCCTCTATTCGGCTTTTCTTCCCGAACGCCAAACAGAGCATCAGGGGCTACTGTCTATGCGGTACTATTATTTACACTTTCTTTACTTACCTCAAAGCCTGTCAAAAGGCTAGTGCAAGCTTCAGTCAGTCCGTCTTTGGCGGACTGAACCTTCTGGACCACCGCACTCATAATAGCGCGGTGCTCCTCATCGATGGAGGCGCCTTGGAGCGCCTCCAACTTATTGTCCGGCGCCTCCGGTTGGACGGGGCCCGCTGGCACGGTGGACTTGCTCCTCCTGGAAGGAGGTCCCCCGCCGGACTCTAGAACCTTTGAAAGTTCCGGAGCGGTGTCCGGCCTAGAGCCGGACTTGGAGCCCCGAGGGGTTTCATCCCCTTTACTCCTGGAGTCCGGGAGGTCGCCTTGCGGCGCCTCCAGGACCACCTCCTCCTGGCTTGGAACCTGCTGAGACAACACTTCGGTGTCGTCCGTAGGGCGGGGGGAGGAAGCCGTCGGAAGCGAGTTCACATCCGACGAGTCCAGTGAGCCGCTCGACGACGCGTCGAGCTGCATAAACATATTTGACGTAAGGGAAAGCTGTGCAATAAACAAATACTATGAATTACTCTGGTATCCGGATAGTTACGATTTTGCCAGGGGCTTGGCCCTAGGTGCCCACTCCTCTCCACCGCCGTCGGCATCGGTGGAGCAGTCCGGAGGAAGGGTTTTCCCCTTCTTGGACCCTTCGGCCTCCCCAGTTGGGGCGGCCTTCCTTTTCTTCCCTTCCCCCGCTGGAGGGGGAGGGGTCTCTTCTTCCTCCTCCTCGTCTTCATGGGAGGAGTGCATCTTGGATTCTTCGGATGATGAATCCGACACCTCCGGGCGTCGGGCACTCTTTCGAGTCCCCGTGGCCTTCTTCTTGACCTTCTTCTCCGGCACCACATAGGGTGCCAGAACCAGCAGCTTCGCCAAGCGAGTGTCTGCTAGGCCTTCGGGCAAAGGGGCCGGATAGTTGATCTGTCCGGACGTCACCTGCCAATCCTGTCAAAGGAAAGGGAGCTTAGATCCCGCATAGAGTCAAACTATGAAAAACTGATGCCCTGTAAAAGGAAAAAAATAGCTTACCGCGAGAGCGTGACGCTGCGCACTGAATCCGCGATCCTCAATAGCGGATGCGGGAGCCTCAGCACCCTTGAAAAGCACCTTCCAAGCATCTTCGTACGTCGTGTCGAAGAGCCTGCTCAGAGTTTGGTGCCGCGCTGGGTCGAACTCCCACAGGTTGAAAGCCCGTTGTTGGCACGGGAGGATCAATCGGATGAGCATAACCTGGACTACGTTGACAAGTTTGAGCTTCTTGTCCACCAGGGTTTTGACGCATGTTTGGAGTCCGGTCAGCTCTCCTTTTTTACCCCACGACAGGCCCGTCTCTTTCCAGGACGTGAGCCGCGTTGGGGGTCCGGACCGGAACTCGGGTGGTGCGACCCATTCGGCGTTGCGCGGCTCAGTGATGTAAAACCACCCCGATTACCACCCCTTCAGGGTATCCACAAAGGAGCCCTCGAGCCAGAGGACGTTGGCCATCTTGCCCACCATGGCGCCTCCGCACTCCGCCTGGTTGCCGCGCACCCCCTTCGGCTTGACGTTGAAAGTCTTGAGCCATAGGCCAAAATGGGGGCGGATGCGGAGGAAGGCCTCGCACACGACGATAAATGCCGAGATGTTGAGGACAAAGTTCAGGGCCAGATCATGGAAATCCAGGCCGTAGTAGAACATGAGCCCCCAGACAAATGGGTGGAGAGGGAAGCCCGGTCCACGGAGGAAATGGGGGAGGAACACCACCCTCTCATGGGGCCTAGGGGTGGGGATGAGCTTCCCCTTTTCGGGGAGCCAGTACGCGATGTTGTTAGACAGGTATCCGGCTTTCCTCAACTTTTTGATATGTCCCTCCGTGACGGAGGAGACCATCCACTTGCCTCCCGCTCCGGACATGGCTGGAGAAGGTTGAGGTGAGGAGTGCGGACTTGGGCGCTGGAGCTCGAGTGCGCAAGAATGGATAGGCGAAGGAGGAAGAAGGCGTAGGTGAAAAGGAGGATCTTTATCCCCTTATATGGGTGGATGCAGCTACATGTCCCCGCCAGCCTGATAAAACTCGCTTATCTCCAAGCGCCATAATCGATGGCACAGTTGGGCTACCCACGCCCGTATTGATGAGAATCCCGGAATAAGGGGACTCGATCTCTGCTTTAACAAGACATGCCAAGGAAACCGCCTCGCATAACGCGCTGAGATGGGATAGTAAAACGATTCGAATAAAAGCTTGGACGTGGTGTGATGTCACACTACGAAATACGTCAGCAGATTAGATTTGTGTAAATATTATTCTCTCTATGGCAATATGTGGAAACTTATTTTTTAGAGCCGAACTCTATCTTTGTGTTCAAAATCTTCTATGAAGTACTTGGAGGAGGAACCCGCCTTGCAATGCCGAAGACAATATGTGCGCCGGACTCATCGTCATTGAAGCCTGGTTCAGGGGCTACTGAGGGAGTCCTGGATTAGGGGGTGTCCGGATGGCCAGACTATACCTTCAGCCGGACTCCTGGACTATGAAGATACAAGATTGAAGACTTCGTCCCATGTCTGGGAGGGACTTTCCTTGGCGTGGAAGGCAAGCTTGGCGATACGGATATGCAGATCTCCTACCATTGTAACCGACTCTATGTAACCCTAACCCTACCCGGTGTCTATATAAACCAAAGTGTTTTAGTCCGTAGGACAACATACACATCAACAATCATACCATAGGCTAGCTTCTAGGGTTTAGCCTCCTCGATCTCGTGGTAGATCCACTCTTGTACTACCCATATCATCAATATTAATCAAGCAAGACGTAGGGTTTTACCTCCATTGAGAGGGCCCAAACCTGGGTAAAACTTCGTGTCCCTTGTCTCCTGTTACCATCCGGCCTAGACGCACAGTTCGGGACCCCCTACCCGAGATCCGCTGGTTTTGACACCGACAGCCATCCTAAGAGAATTGAGAAAGATTCTCAAAGAAATGATATTGATGCACCTAGTCCTTCTAAGAGGAAGAAAAAAATGATAGGAGTTTGCATGCTTCCAGTGAACCTGTTATTGACACTTGAGAATCCCAATGATATCTCTATTTCTGATGCCGAAACTAGTGATAATGTCTGTCGGCATCCTGGGAACGGGGGTCCCCAGACATGCCTGCCTGCGGCCCGTGGTGTGGCTGAGCCAGCAGGCCATACGGCCCATCTTCACCGACAAAGAGCCCAAGACCCTCCAGAGGGGCCAGGCCTCGCGAGGCGGACGACGCTAGACCTCCTCTGGAGTGGCCTAGCTAGGCAGGCTCACGAGGAGTGGGGATATCAAGGCGAGGAGAACCTCACGAGGCTCTCGTGACGTGAGCCGTGACGATCGACACCAGGCGGGCGCCAGGCGGGCGGCAGCACGCACAACGTCCTTGTTTCCTCTTTTGTGCAAAGGGGGCAAGCGTAGCCGCGGAGTACCGAGGCATCAGGCAAAGGTTGCCATTTTGGTGCAACAAGACCAAGACCAAGGACTGCAAGACGGAGGTCATCGTGGAGCCCAGAACAGCGTCACCACCAGAACTTTGTGCAGGCGAAGACTACTTTTGTTAGGATAGCTTGTACTAGCTGCCCCCCATCAAATTAGCCCGCCATTGTTGGCTCCCTTCCGGCTCGATATTTGTGAAGAGGACCAGGGCCTCTATAAATAGGACTAGCCACCACCATAGAAGGGGGATCTGAGCTCGAGAGAGAACACCTCATACGCAAGCTCACCGAGCACAAGAACGCCTTAACCTCAGGAGGCCGTTCTGCCCTTGTCCTGTTCATCATCAGCCCAAGAGGCAATCCACCACCACCACACTGGAGTAGGGTAATACACCACAATGGTGGCTCGAACCAGTATAAACCCTGTGTCCTTCTGTGTTTCGAGTTCGTCGAGTTCGTCTGCAAGATCTTAGCGAGCTAGAGAGTAGATCGGTTGGGGGGAAAGACTTCGCGCGCACCCCAGTGTTCGAACCTTAGGGTTTGCCGGAACCCCAACCCCGACATTTGGCGTGCCAGGTAGAGGTGCACCGGAGCTTTTCTCCATCAACCAGCGCCCCGTACCGCTGCACCGCGCTCCCATGGCAGGTGCCCTGCCACCAACCTCCTCGGCCGACGCTAGCAGCAGGGAGTCTGGGTGCCGAGCCCTGGCCCCCGCTCTGCGGCGAGAGTAGTGGCCGGTCAAGTTCAGGCCGGAGATGCCGCCGCGTTACGACGGCGCGGCAGACTCGGCGCTGTTCCTGCTAGCGTACGAGGAGGCCGTCCTCGAAGCCGGAGGTGATGACAAGATCATGGCGAACCTGTTCCCCCTGGTCCTTGCCGGCAAGCCGCGCGCTTGGGTGCTCGACCTCCCGGGATCCACGGTGACATCCTGGGGGGAACTCCGCGACCTCTTCACGGCGCGCTACGCGGCGCCGGCACACCACGCAGTCGCGACAATACTGGGCGGCTCCCAAGCACCTCCTTCAGATCGCCATGTCAAGCCTTTCTTTCGTCAGATTGGGTGCCGCCTGCAAGCGCCCGGGGGCTCCCCCGGGTTGGGCCGCGCTGGAAGCCGACCTCACCTTCGACTCGGAGGACCACCCCGGCTCCACCGCCGGCTCAGGGATGCTTCTGATGCTCTGCACGCCCACCATCTGCAACGCGGCCGTCACCAAAACCCTCATCGACGGCGGCGCTGGTCTCAACCTGCTCTCCGTGGAAGCTTTCAGCAATCTTCATGTACCGCTCGAACGGCTCGGCCTCAGCAAGCCCTTCACAAGGGTGGGCGGTGGAGCTGCTCACCCCTTGGGGCAGATCCGCCTCCCTGTCACCTTTGGCACGTGGGATAACTATCGCACCGAGCTGGTGGACTTTGACATCGCCTGCATCGGTCTCCCGTACAATGCCATCCTCGGGTAGCCGGCCATCGCTCAATTCATGGCGGCAACTCACCCGACCTACAACCTCATGAAGATGCCAGGGAGCAAGGGTGTCGTCACCATCCAAGGGGACTCTAAGGAGGCTGTGATGGTGCTTAGGCTTGTCTTCAAGACCGCGGCAGCAGCGCAGCCAGCCGGCGCCGGTGCGCCGGAGGCCAAGGAGGCCGTGCCCACCAAGAAAAAGCAGTTGTTCACCCAAGACAAGGCGGAGACCAAGCAGGTGTCGGTCAACGAGGATGGGTTGTCTGGGGCCACCTTCACCATAGGAACCGGCCTTAACCCGGTGCAAGAAGAAGGTTTGGTGAGGTTTTTGCGCGCGAACAAGGAGATATTTGCGTGGGAGCCCGATCAACTAGTAGGGGTCCCGAGAGAGGTAATCCAGCATCATCTAAAAGTGTGCCCCAACGTACGCCCTGTGAAGCAGCGAGCAAGACGACAGTCCATTGAGAAGCAGGCCTACATCATCCAAGAGACATGCAAGCTGGAGGCGGCAGGTACAATCCGGGAAGTTCGATACTCCGAATGGCTGGCGAACCCCGTTGTAGTGCCGAAGAAAGGCAGGAAGGAATGGATGTGCGTCGACTTCACCAACCTAAACAAATCCTGCCCCCAAGACCCGTTCCCCCTTCCGTGCATCGATCAAATCATCGACTCCACCGTTGAGTGTGATTTGCTGTGCTTCTTGGAAGCGTTCTCTGGGTACCATCAGATCAAGATGGTGGTGGAGGATGTGGAGAAGACGGCCTTCTTGACACCATGTGGGGTGTACTGCTACACCTACATGCCCTTCGGCCTTCGCAACGCGGGCGCAACCTTTCAGCGGCTGATGCACATCGCCTTGGGGCGGCAGCTCGGCAGGAACACGGAGGCCTACGTTGATGACATAGTGGTCAGATGTCGCGAGGCGAGGATGATGATTCAAGACTTGGAGAAGACCTTCAAGAGCTTGCGCCAAGTGAACTTGAGGCTCAACCTAGAAAAGTGTGTGTTTGGCGTCCCATCCGGCAAGTTGCTAGGGTTTCTCGTATCCCACAGAGGGATCGAGGCGAACCCGAAAAAGATCAAGGCCATCGAAGACATGGGTCCACTACAGACCCTCAAGGAGATGCTAAAGCTGGCAGGACGGGTGACCGCGTTAGGGCGTTTCATCTCTAAGCTAGGCGAGCGTGCCTTGCCCTTCTTTAAGCTCATGAAGAAGAAAGGCCCCTTCGAGTGGACCCCGGAGGCTGACCAGGCCTTCCAAGACCTCAAGAAATACCTCACCAGCCCCCCGGTGATGGTGGCACCGCGGCCTCTTGAGCCTCTCTTGATATACCTTGCCGCCACCCCGTACTCAGCCAGCGCGGTGCTGGTGGCGGTTCGGGAGGAGCGTCAAGACAAGGGTAGAGCTGATGCAGCACCAGGCCAGAGAAGTGCAACAAAGCCATTAGTGGCGGGGGACCTAGCTCAGCAGAGCAACATGTCGGAAGCTCTTGAGGGCGGTCAGGTCTCAGGAGACCCATCACCTTAGGATATGCTGCAATCTACGCTGGACCCGAGCCTCAACAGTGTACCGGCACTCGTCGAGCACCCGGTTTACTTCATCGGCACTGTACTGCGGGACGCAAGGGCGCGTTACCCCATGCCACAGAAGCTCCTGCTCACACTTTTGGTGGCCTCGCGTAAGCTGCAGCACTACTTCTAGGGCCACCCCATCAAGGTCATCTCGTCTTACCCGCTGGAGAGGATACTCAGAAGCCCAAACTTAGCTGGAAGGGTCGCTAAATGGAACATTGAGCTGCAAGCATTTCAGCTGGAGTTTAGCACCATCAGGGTCATCAAGGGAGCCGCGCTCGCCGATTTTGTGGAAAATGGACAGATGCCCCGGCTCTTGAGGAAGGAGAAGACCGGTCCACCTCCCCAGGAAGCAAGGCGCCAGACGGCTGGGTCATGTATTTTGATGGCGCCTTTGCGCACCAGGGCCTGGGGGCTGGAGCAGTGCTCATCTCGCCCACTCAGGACAGGCTTCGCTACGTCATGCAACTCTGCTTCTAGCACGGCGAGAAGGTCTCCAACAATATCACAGAATACGAGGGCCTCATAGCCGGCCTGAAGGCTGCAGCGGCTATGGGGGTGAGACGCCTTACCGTCAAGGGCGACTCGCAGCTCCTCGTCAACTTCTCCAACAAAGTGTACGAGCCAAAGGACGAGCACATGGAGGCCTACCTTCCTGAGGTGCGCAAGATGGAAAAGTAGTTCGCAGGCTTGGAGCTGCAGCACGTGCCCCGGGGCACCAACAAGGAAGCCGGCGACATCGCCAAGAGAGCATCCAAGTGGCAACCGCAAGAGCCCGGCGTTTTCGAAGAGAAGCTCTTCAAGCCGTCAGCTACGCCGCCTCTTTCAAGCACGACTCAGCCTCGGGAGGAGCTCCCTCAGCCCCCCGGCTTCGGGAGCCCCAGATTGCGGGCCAACCTCAGGAGCTCAGCTGCTCTTGGCGCTCGAGCCCCAGGAGGAGTGCTGGACCAAGGAGTTCAAGGAGTACCTAATGCACGGGACACTGCCGGAGAAAGAAGAGGATGCAGAGCATGTGTCCCGACACGCCACGACTTACTGCATTCAGGACGGCGAGTTGGACAGGAAACGACCGAACGACGTCACGCTGCGCTGCATCTCCAGTGATCAAGGGAGAGAGCTGCTAACTGACATACACGGCTCACAGTTTACTAGTAACCTCTTTAAAAACTACTGTGCTAGCCTTGGAACGCAGATCTGCTATGCTTCGGTAACCCACCCCAGGAGCAATGGTCAGGCCGAGCGCACCAACGCTGAGGTCCTAAGGGGCCTCAAGACCAGGACCTTCAAGAAGAAGCTGGAGGCCTGCGGCAGGGGCTGGCACGACGAGCTCCAGTCCGTGCTGTAGTCCATCCACACCACCGCTACCAAGCCAACGGGCGAGACTCCGTTCTTCCTCGTCTATGGAGATGAAGCAGTCCTCCCTCACGAGGTCAGGCATCGCTCCGCGCGGGTCCTGGCGTTCGACGAAACATAGCAGGATGCCATGCGGGGGATAGATCTCATGCTGGGGGGGGGAACGATGCTGCGAAGCTGCATTAAGGGCGGCAAGGTACCAGCAAGCGCTGCGGCGCTGCCACTGCCGCAACATTTGCTCCAGGACGCTCGAGACGGGTGACCTGGTCCTGAGGCGGGTCCTCTCCAGGGAAGGCTTGCACAAGCTCTCACCCATGTGGGAGGCCCCGTTCAAGGTCGTCCACATCACCAGGCCTGGCGCCATGCACTTGGAGACGCAAGAAGGGACACCTATCCAAAACGCCTGGAACATCCAACACCTCTGGAAGTTCTACCCATGAAGCAAGGCCCAGTGCCCGAGAAGCAAGGCCCAGTGCCTCAGAAGCAAGGCCCAGAGCCTGAGAAGAAATGCCTAGTGCCTGAGAAGCAAGGCGCAGTGCCTGAGAAGCTAGTCCTAGAGCCTGAGGAGCAAGGCCCAGAACCTGTGAAGCAAGGCCCGGTGCCTGTGAGGAATCGCCGCCCGTGATACTCTCACGTAATAATGATTTGGAGCTGTACACGCCCCGGAGTCTCAGGAGCGCCGGCCTCAGGCCCTGGGGCTCCCTCCCACGCCTAGTGGACACCACTTAGCTCTGCACTAGTGAGAAGACTTGAAGACTAGATTAGGTGTCGGACGCGGCTTTTCATTTGCTTTCCATAGTTGACTTGCTTTTCCTTAATCGAGTTTGCCTTTGGCGTTCCTTGATGGTTTGGTTCCTTCGCCTTTTACCGCGTTTTTTGGCTCTGGTTTACCCGTGATCTCTCTCTCGCATACCTTGCGAGGGGGCTAGGCAGGTGCCCTCGCGAGCTCTTCCTTCTCTCTGCCTTCTCGCGAGTCACCCTCGTTTTAGCCTGGAAGCTGGCGAAACTCTCCTAAATCCGCGTCCCTTGGGTACCGCGATGCAAAGTGCCAAGTCAAGGTTCGTGTGAACGGCAAAATCCTCTAGCGCACCCCCTAACAAATTCTTGCAGTTCCTAAGCAAACACAGATATCTCGTGAAGGAAGGAGTGTCCCAAATACGCCAGGTTAAGTTATCTCTGCGTAAAATAACAACATGACATGGGAATAACACGAAAGTTGCATTAACCAAGATCCATAGTTCGATACACGCCCCTCTGGGCCCATACTGGTTTTTATTTTCTGGTGTAGGGAAAGAAAGGAAAAAACCAAGCAAAGCGGCATTTCAGCAACCCGTGGGGGCAGGCCCTTGGCGACGCCCAAGCCTAGCCAGACCCCTCCTCGCACTTCACGGAGGCGCGGCGACGAGATGACTCGCTGCCTCCTTCGAAGCGAGCGCGGTGGCCCGGCGGATGATCATAGCCACTGCTGGTGGAGCTGTCGCAGGAGGGAGAGCCGCCGTAGCTGGAGGAGATGCGGTCGCCGCTGAGGGCAGGCTCGCCCTCACCCTCGTCACGATCGTCGCCAAGGGCGAGTACCTCCTCACCGTCGTTCGTCTCGGGGTAGCATCCGGCGCGGCAGCCATCTTCCCCGAACACCCTCACGTAGAGGGTCAACCCGCCGTCATACTTGAAGTGGAGCGTGCACCGCCTGCCCAGGCCGCGCGCGCGGGCGAATGTCTGCCAGCCACGGGCCAGGGCTATGTTGCCCATGGTAGAAGTCTCGACCATGACCCAGGAGGCCTTGCTGCAGCAACCATCCGCCTGCAACCAGAGCCCCCCCTGGCCGAGGGGCCGGCAGCTCATCGACAAGGAAGCGCGGAAGCTGGAGCCAGTTGCCCGCCGGGTTTTCCGACCAAACGACGAACTCTGGCAACGCCTCCGCTGAATGGAAGTGTGGGCGGGGAGGCCTCACCACCATCGTGCACCTCCCCCCGTCAGCTGGACCGCCACTGTTGGGACGGCCCCCTCCACGTGTCGTGGCGCCGCCTCGGTGGTGGGCCACGGCGGGGGTCGCAGCGTGCTTGAGTGGGCGGCCGCGACCGTGCTTGGGCACCGGGGAACCAGGGCCCTCGTGAGGGGCCTTTCCCTTCTCGGCGGTAGAGAACTTCCTTTGAAGCGCCATCGGAGGCACTGCAAGCAATGGAGCAAGAAGGAGGAAGCAAGCAAGGAAGAGATGGGCAACGGGGGCTTCACCCCCTCCCCATTTATAGCGAGAGAAGGCCAACCGACGTCTCCCATGATCACAGGTAATGATGGTTTCCCTTGCATGTCGCAGGGACTTGTCAAGGCGTGCAGTCGCCAAGGCAATGTGGGGAAGCGGAGATGCCCATGTCCAATCAACCGCCACGTGTCAACTGAGGCCGCAGGCTTTTGGGGGCCCGCGGTGCTCCGAACTTGACCCTTGGCTTCGCCGCGAAGCCAAGCCCGCACACATCTTGGGCCAGGGGCTACTGTCGGTGTCCTGGGAATGGGGGTCCCCAGACTTGCCTGCCTGCGGCTCGCGGCGTGGCTAAGCTAGCAGGCCATACGACCCATCTTCACCGACAAAGCGCCCAAGACCCTCGCGAGGGGCCAAGCCTCACAAGGCTGGCGATGCAAGACCTCCTCTGGAGTGGCCTAGCTAGGTAGGCTCACGAGGAGCGGAGATATCAAGGCGAGGCAAACCTCACGAGGCTCTCGTGACGTGAGCCATGACGATCGACACCAGGCGGGCGCCAGCGCGCACAACGTCCTTGTTTCCTCTTTGGTGCAAAGGGGGCAAGCGCAGCCGCGGAGTACCGAGGCATCAGACAAAGGTTGTCATTTCGGTGCAAGAAGACCAAGCCCAGGACTACAAGACGGAGGTCATCGTGGAGCCTAGAACAGTGTCACCACCAGAACTTTGTGCAGGCGAAGACTACTTTTGTCAGGATAGCTTGTACTAGCTGTCCCCCTTCAAATTAGCCCGTCATTGTTGGCTCCCTTCCCGCTCGATATTTGGGAAGAGGACCAGGGCCTCTATAAATAGGACTAGCCACCACCATAGAAGGGGGGATCTGAGCTCGAGAGAGACCACCTCACACGCAAGCTCACCGAGCAGAAGAACGCCTTAACCTCACGAGGCCGTTCTGCCCTTGTATTGTTCATCATCTGCCCAAGAGGCAATCCACCACCACCACACCGGAGTTGGGTATTACACCACAACGGTGGCCCGAACCAGTATAAACCCTACGTCCTTCTGTGTTGCGAGTTTGTCGAGTTCGTCCGCAAGATCTTAGCGAGCTAGATCGTAGATCGGTTGGGGGGAAAGACTTCGCGCGCACCCCAATGTTTGAACCTTAATGATTTACCGAAACCCCAACGCCGACATGTCAATGATAATGTTCATGTTGATGCTCAACCTAGCAATGATAATGATGTAGAAGCTGAACCGGCTGTTCATCTTGATAACCCACAATCAAAGAATCAACGTTATGATAAAAGAGACTTTATTGCTAGGAAACACGATAAGGAAAGAGAGCCTTGGGTTCAGAAACCTATGCCTTTTCCTCCTAAGCCATCCCAGAAAAAGGATGATGAGGATTTTGAGCGCTTTGTTAAAATGATTAGACCTATCTTTTTGCATATGCGTTTGACTGATATGCTTAAAATGAATCCTTATGCTAAGTACATGAAAGATATTGATATTGTTACTAATAAAAGAAAGATACCAAAAGCTGAAATTTCCACCATGCTTGCTAATTATACATTTAAAGGTGGAATACCTAATAAACTAGGAGATCCCGAAGTACCAACTATACCATGCTCCATTAAAATAAAGTATGTTAAAACTGCTTTATGTGATCTTGGAGCCAGTGTTAGTGTTATGCCTCTCTCTTTATATCGTAGACTTGATTTGAATAAGTTGACACCTACTGAAATATCTTTGCAAATGGCTAATAAATCAATTGCTATACTTGTCGGTATTTGTGAGGATGTGTCTGTTGTAGTTGCAAACGTTACTATTTTAACGGACTTTGTTATTCTTGATATTCCTGAGGATGATAGTATGTCTATTATTCTTGGAAGACCTTTTTTGAATACTGCTGGGGCTGTTATTGATTGCAAAAAAGGCAATGTCACTTTTCATGTTAATGGTAATGAGCATACGGTACACTTTCCGAGGAAACAACCTCAAGTCCAAAGTATCAATTCTATTGGAAAAATTCCATCGATTATTTTTAGAGGTTTTGAATTTCCTCTTCCTACTGTCAAGAAGAAATATGATATTCTTATTATTGGCGATGTGCATATCCCCATTGAGGTAACATAGTGTCATTCGAAATTTCTCCGGTTTCATGTTACTCGAAATGATTTTGTTAACAAGACTTGATCAACCTTGTTAGTGGATTCCTTTTGATGAGCATGAGATGGATGAAATTAGAAAGCACAACCTTTTGTACCCTCCTTTTACTTTCTGTTATTTAGTTGAAATAAAGTAAAAATACTATTTTTCTGTCAATTTTCTGATTTATCCATGCAATATAAAAATACCCCGAAAATAAAAGTTCTCCAAATGCCCTGCCAATTTAATATGATTTTTTCTGGAATATTTGAGAATATTTGGCATAGAGAACACAATAGGGGGAGCAAGCACCTGGCCACGAGGGTCCAGGGCGCGCCCCCTACCTCGTGGGCCCATGGTGGCTCCCCTCCACTTATTCCTGCACCCACACACTTCTTCTTCCTCCCAAAAAAATCACCATCCAGCTCAAGCACGAGTTCTAGCTCATTTTTATGCGATTTTCGATCTCCTTGCTCAAAGCATCTCTCACAAAACTGCTTTGGGGGATTGTTCCTTGGTATGTGACTCCTCCATTGGTCCAATTAGTTTTTGTTCTAGTAATTTATTCATTGCAAATTTGTGCTTCCTAGGTGACCACGTTCTTGAGCTTGCATGACAAATTTATATGGTTCCAAGTAGTTCTAATGCATGATATATGTCCTAGGCACTTGTAGGAGTAGTTGCTATCAATTTTGTTGAGCTTAGTTCACTTTTATTTGAAGTTACTAAAAATTTCAGAATTTTTCATACAGAATTTTTCAAAAAACAATGAAGAGATTTTTGAGGGGCTCATCGAGCCGAAGCTCGAAGGAAAAGCAAAATGAAGAAGCAGAGAGGCCCAAATATAATCTGCCTCGCACCACGGAGGTTCGACCGTGTGAATGGCCTTCCGATGATTTCTTGAGAGCAGCCGGGATTTATGATGATTTTTATGAATTGGCTAAGAATGCAGGCCTCACCGACTTCCTCCGCGACCAACGCGAACAGTATCTCTTACTCACCAATACTTTTGTGCAGAACTTCTACTATTATCCTAGGGAATCACCTCCTTCAGTAGAGTTTCATTTATATGATGTGGTTAAGAAGATGTCACTATATGAATTTTGCAGGGTTTGCAAAATACCTTTTGAGGTTAACTTAGAGGAACCACATCGTAGAGATGTGGCCGGGTTTATTGGCTCTATTACTGTAGGGGAAACTAGGAAAGTTTCCAATGCAAGAATCACTAGCATACATTTTCCTGTTTTATGCTACTTTGCAATATTTGCTAGTCGTTTCTTAATTGGTCACGGAAACTGTGGAAATCTTAGTGTTCTTGATATTATTATTTTGTTCCATGGTTTATTCCGTGACGACTCTGTTAGTATGGGCGGTATTATTGCCAAACAGCTAAGTCTGAACCGTACAAAGGGCCCCATCTTTGGAGGTGTCTATGCTTCACGCCTTGCTGCATACTATAACATACCTATTAGGCACTATGAAAAGGAAGAAAAAATGCTGCCTCCTGTTTATTTGGATTATAAGAGTATGGTAGCACATGATTTTATTGTTAAGAATAGGGAAAATGAGCTTAAATACAAATTTTTCTTTGATAAACATCATCCTGAGACTATTACCCTGCCTGCTCCTTCCTTGTTTGATTTATCTGCAGGCAAGTACCTTGATCCGAGTGGCTTGACTTGGCACATGTTAAGCATGTAGTTGAAATAAAATCAACATAGTCTCTACAATATTTATGTTCATGGTGCATTATATCCTACTCATGCTTGCATTCGGTGTTGATTAATTTTAATGCATGTTCATGACTGTTGTCGCTTTCTAGCTGGTCGCTTCCCAGTCTTTTTCTAGCCTTCACTTGTACTAAGCAGGAATACTGCTTGTGCATCCAATCCCATAATCCCCAAAGTTATTCCATATGATTCCACCATACCTACCTATATACGGTATCTACATGTCGTTCCAAGTAAACTTGTATGTGCCAAACTCTAAACCTTTAAATAAACATTCTGTTTTGTATGCTCGAATAGCTCATGTATCAACTAGGGCTGTCCGTATCTTCCATGTTAGGTGGGTTATTATCAAGAGGAGTGGACTCCGCTCCTCACTCACAAGAAAATGGCTGGTCACCGGGATGCCCAGTCCCCTGCTTTATGCAAATCAAATCAAAATAATTGCAAACAAAGCTCCCCGGGGACTGTTGTTAGTTGGAGGCACTCGTTGTTTCGAGCAAGCCATGGATTGATGCTTGTTGGTGGAGGGGAGTATAAACTCTACCATTCTGTTTGGGAACCGCCTATAATGTGTGTAGCATGGAAGATATCGCCATCTCTTGGTTGTTATCTTGACAATGAAAGTATGCCGCTCAAAATATTATTCATATCTATTTCAAAACCGAGCTCGGGCACCTCTACAAATCCCTGCTTCCCTCTTCGAAGGGCCTATCTATTTACTTTTATGTTGAGTCATCATCCTCTTATTAAAAAGCACCAGTTGGAGAGCACCGCTATCATTTGCATTCATTACTATTAGTTTACATTGAGTATGACTTGACTGGATCTCTTTCACCATGAATTACAATGTCTAGTCAGACCTTGACCTTTGAAGGTTCTTTGCATTTATGTTTTGCGGTCCCAGAAAGGGCTAGCGAGATACCATCCTATTATATCATATCATGATTGTTTTGAGAAAGTGTTGTCATCCGAGATTTATTATTAGTGCTCGCTAGTTGATTATGCCATTGATATGAGTGAACACGAGACCTAAGTGTTATTGTGAATGTGGTTAGTTCATAATCCTTGCTGAAAACTTGAATGCTGGCTTTACATATTTACAACAACAAGAGCAAACAGAGTTTGTAAAAGTTTTTCTTTATCACTTTCAGTTTGTCAACTGAATTTCTTGAGAACAAGCAAAGGTTTAAGCTTGGGGGAGTTGATACGTATCTGTCGTATCTACTTTTCCAAACACTTTTGACCTTGTTTTGGACTCTAACTTGCATGATTGGAATGGAACTAACCCGGACTGACGATGTTTTGAGCAGAATTGCCATGGTGTTATTTATGTGCAGAAACAAAAGTTCTCGGAATGACCTGAAACTCCACGGAGATTATTTTTGGAAATAATAAAAATTACCGGCAAAGAATCAAGGCTCGGGGGCCCACACCCTAGCCACGAGGGTGGGAGCGCGCCTGCCCCCCTGCCTCGTGGGTCCCCTGGAGCTCCACTGACCTCAACTCCAACTCCATGTATTCGTGTTCGGGGAGAAAAAAATCAGGGAGAAAGATTCATCGCATTTTACGATACGGAGCCACCGCCAAGCCCTAAACTCTCTCGAGAGGGCTGATCTGGAGTCCGTTCGGGGCTCCGGAGAGGTGAATCCATCGCCATCGTCATCATCAACCATCCTCCATCACCAGTTTCATGATGCTCACCGCCGTGCGTGAGTAATTCCATCATAGGCTTGCTGGACAGTGATGGGTTGGATGATATTTATCATGTAATCGAGTTAGTTTTGTTAGGGTTTGATCCCTTGTATCCACTATGTTCTGAGATTGATGTTGCTATGACTTTGCTATGCTTAATGCTTGTCACTAGGGACCGAGTGCCATGATTTCAGATCTGAACCTATTATGTTTTCATGAATATATGTGAGTTCTTGATCCTATCTTGCAAGTCTATAGTCACCTACTATGTGTTATGATCCAGTAACCCCGAAGTGACAATAATCGGGACCACTCCCGGTGATGACCGTAGTTTGAGGAGTTCATGTATTCACCATGTGTTAATGCTTTGGTCCGGTACTCTATTAAAATGAGGCCCTAATATCCCTTAGTTTTCGCTCGGACCCCATTGCCACGGGAGGGTACACTACTAGGAAAACCCTTACCAGTAGCGCTGGTTTTTTGGCAATTAGTAGCGCGGGCAGGCGCGCTACTGCTATGGCGCTATAGCTATTTTCTAGCAGTAGTGCTTGTTTGAACCAGCGCTACTGCTATCTGTATCTAGCAATAGCGCGCCTCTGTCCATCGCTACTGCTAATACTAGTAGCGTGTCCCTTAAAAAACGCTTCTGGTAAGCAGCGCTGCTACTACTCCAATGCCCCACGCTACTGCTAGTATTTTCTTTTTTTATGTTTCCGTATTCGTATTTTTTCAGGTTTTATACAGTTACAACATACACATACACTGGAACTATATGAAAAAGGAATGTCTCATCATCATCATCATCAAAGTGGTACAACATAGTCTCATCATATCAACATAGTCTCAACACAAATGATGTCGATCTCATCATCATCTCGAAATAGCGATACAAGTTAATGATCACATGTCTCCTACATTGTCACCGTAGACACATGTTTCATCATCTACCTAAACTAAGACATACACGATAAGAGCGATCACGATGATCAAAAGCGGTATGATGTAGTAGTTTTTGCAGTGGCGCTGGTTCTGAATCCCCTGTTGTGCTATGAATCTCAAGTAACTAGCTTCGGCTTCCGCTCTGCTATCAAACCCTTTCTGGCTTCCGCCGGAGAAGCTAGAGACTTGGGCCTGACACTCTGGCCACTCATCATACACACCCGGAACATGCCCTACATACACGGCATACCACTTCCTCGCCATCGTTGATCTATATACCTGTCAGACATGCACATATATATACCATGAAGCAAATTCGACGAAATAGTTATGAAATAGAAGCAACATATATAGTAAACATAGTTAACAAATTTCATCGTACCGAAAGTAATTAACTACAGCGCGACACCATACATCTAATAGTTTCGTCGTACTGAGAGATTCGAAGTTTCGTCGTACAGAAAGTAACCACTAAACAGAGACATTGTTTTTAAGCAGTGCACTCTTCCCATCTATGCATATCCGGAAGGGTGCACCCAAGCTTAGTGAAAGGCGTCATGTCCTGACGCTGTAGGGCAATGCGGGTTCGGACATCAGCTCGCGATATTGGGCCACCGTAGAACATCCCATTCTCTTCGAGAACATCTTTGATGATGATGGACGCAGTTTACTGTTGGATCCGGTAGAAATCATTTCAAAGTCGATTATCCGGCACGGCTCCAAAGGCTTCGGCCCATCTCTGGATATGGGTATCAGATGAAGATTTCATGCAAAGTGATTGCACATCCCTTCTGTACTCCATCATTAGATGGATGACGTAGAATCCATCATTCTCACTTCTTGCCGGTTGCTGGATGCAACAGAAGTCAGTCTTGTGGCTGAAACAAAGCCCGGCCTTATTTGTTTTTTTGCACTGGATGTAGCCACCCCGCATCCTGAAGCCCAACATAGCTCTGTCCAGAACATACTTTATGTGTGTGTAATCTTTCTTCTGTATGTTCTTCGACGGGTCCAAATATAGAGCACAGGAGTAACGCGGCTAAAGAACAATGAGAACGGCACGACAACCCCCGCTGCGCAAAATACACGATCAAGTTTAGCCTCCATGCGTGCAAAGTAACTATTGAAATGCACGAAAGGATGTATGTGTTATAGTGCTATCCGCGAATGACTTACCTGGGATGATAAGGTAGGAGAATCGTTTCTTTGTCCTTATTGCTGAGCAAGAATTCTTCGATGTACTGACTCGCATATTGACGGTTGGCGTCGTTGATTGACAAGAAGCCCTCATGCATGTAGTATGGGTCCGCGACCGCAAGACCGGTTACTTGCTCTCTCTTGACGATGTAGTTCATGTGCAGCGCATACAGGCGGACGAAGGTAAAATCGAGTGTCCTCATTTGAAACATCTTGAAGATGTAATCAAACCTTACGAAGAAGAGGTCCGCGGGGCATGTGTGGACATACATCTTGCAACTGCTCGGCACATGAATCGTATAAAGTGGGTATCCTAGATCATCCGAGGCGAGGAGGCTTCTCTCTGTCGAAAGCACATGGTCATGGAGTCTCCTGAGATCCCCTTCTATGGCAGCTAGTGCATTCGCCGGTACCATTGGCTGTCCTGGGACATGAATTAATGGCGCATGTTTCATCGGTACACGGTTAACCTTGGTCGAAGGCGGCTGGCTGCTAGAACCAACATTGCCAGCTTTATTGGATTTTCTCGCCGCCGGTCTCTTCCTCTGCTTCTTCTTGGGCTCAGGTGCTGGTGGGTCTGTTAGACCCTCCTTGTGCACCACCCCTAGTGTTGTCGGGCTCAGCTTTGGACGACTCTGGCTAATCAGTTGAGCTTGGGTGGAGCCGGCATCTGGAGGCGTGTCCTGCGAGGATTGCATGAACAAAGACTTCTTGCCCTCCCGAGGAAGTTCCGGCTCTAGTACATGCATCTCAAATTCATATGGCCAACTCATTGTTACTTCGTTGTCAAAGGCAGTATTGAAATACTGGTTAGGGTCATCGTCGGCCTCCTCCATGTCATGATCCCTATCCTCTTCCATGGGGCAGATGGCATCATCTGCCGGCGGAATAGTTCGCCCTCCTTCCTCATGTCTCTCGATCTCAGCAAGCAGCACAGACGATAGTTGTACTTGTGTAGGTGGTGTTGTGGTCATACCTTCCTGAGGTCCCGTTGGTGTGCTCCTGGCCACCTCGACACGAAGAAGATTTTTCGGCCACATTATCGTCCAATTTTTGCATTGCCCAAGCTGCATGGGGGTCTCGTCATCCTCTCCATCGGTTTGTATTGGATGAGGGAGACCCTCGTAGCCCGCTTTCACACTCGCCACGGAGACCCTTAAGGCGTTATCAGGCATCTGCCGGCGGTGAAACAATCCATCCTTATGCTTCACTATAGTACACTTCCCCACATCCACCAACCTGCCCTTCATGTTGTAAAGGAGGGTGCACGGAGTGGAGTCGGCCTACAAAGACATATACGTGCGGCGTCAGAGATCCAAAAGGAACGACAACTGAAGATTAATTAATTAGTTGAGTTGATGAAGGTGCGACGATGCGTATTTACCGTGAGGGCGTCGAGCTCAG